>NW_022164930.1:0-65783 GCF_008728515.1 Papio anubis
CTCTTTGTTATCGGAGGATATTTCCTTTGGCCCAACAGTCTTCAAAGTGATCCGAAATATCTGTTGTCAGATACCACAGAAATAAGGCTAGCAAAGAGATCCACGAAACACAGATGTAACTCTGTGAGTGGAAGTCACACATCACAAAGCAGTTTCTCTGAAAGCTCCTTTCCAAGTTTTCTAGGAGGATATTTTCTTTTTCACCATAGTCCTCTATGGGCTTCCAAATACCACTTTGCGAATTCCACAAGAACAGGCTAAGCGAGCGCCCTGTTGAGGGGAAAGCTGTAACTCTGTGAGATGAATTCACAGAACACTAAGCAGTTTCTCAGAAAGCTTCTTTCCAGATTTCATCTGAGGATATTTCCTTTTTCACCATAGCCCTTTATGGGCTTCAAAATATCACTTTACAAATTCCACAAGAACTGTCTTAGCGAAAGGCTTCTTCAGGGGAAAACTGTAAATCTGTGAGATGATTTCACAGAACCCAAATAAGTTTCTCAGAACGCTTCTATCTCTTTGTTATGGGAGGATATTTCCTTTGGTCCTATAGTCTTCAAAGGGATCCGAAATATCTGTTCTCAGATTCCACAGAAATAAGGCTTGCAAAGAGTATCACGAAATACACATGTAACTCGGTGAGTGGAAGTCACACATCCAAAGCAGTTTCACAGAAAGCTTCCTTCCACTTTTTCTCAGAGGATATTTTCTTTTTCAGCATATCCCTCGATGGGCTTCCCAATATCACTTTGCGAATTCCACAAGAACAGGCTTAGCCAGCGGCTTCTTGAGGGGAAAGCTGTAACTCTCTGAGATGAACTCACAGAACACTAAGCAGTTTCTCATTGTGCTTCTTTCTCTTTCTTATCGGAGGATATTTCCTTTGGCCCTATAGTTTTCAAAGGGATCCGAAATATCTGTTCTCAGATTCCACAGAAATAATGCCAGCAAGGAGATCCACGAAATACAGATGTTACAATGAGTGGAAGTCACACATCACAGATCAATTGTCAGAAAGCTTCTTTCCACTTTTTCTCTGAGTATATTTTCTTTTTCACCATAGCCCTCTATGGGCTTCCAAATATCACTTTGTAAATTCCACAAGAACTGCCGTAGTGAAAGGCTTCTTGAGGGGGAAGCTGTAACTCTGTGAGATGATTTCACAGAACACAAAGAAGTTTCTCAGAAAGCTTCTTTCTCTTTGTTATCGGAGGATATTTCCTTTGGCCCTATAGTCTTCAAAGGGATCCGAAATATCAGTTCTCAGATTCCACAGAAATAAGGCTAGCAAAGAGATCCACGAAATACAGATGTAACTCTGTGAGATGAATTAACAGAACACTAACCAGTTTCTAAGAAATCTTCTTTCCAGATTTCATCTGAGGATATTTTCTTTTTCACCAGAGCCCTCTATGGGCTTCCAAATATCACTTTGAAAATTCCTCCAGAACTGTCTTAGCGAGCGGCTTCTTGAGGGGAAATCTGTAACACTGTGAGTTGATTTCACAGAACACAAAGAAGTTTCTCAGGAAGCTTCTTTCTGTTTGTTATCGCAGGATATTTCCTTTGGCCCTATAGTCTTCAAAGGGATCCGAAATATCTGTTCTCAGATTCCACAGAAATAAGGCTAGCAAAGAGATCCACGAAATACAGATGTAACTCTGTGAGTGGAAGTCACACATCACAGAGCAGTTTCTCAGAAAGCTTCTTTCCAGATTTCATCTGAGGATATTTCCTTTTTCACCATAGCCCTCTATGGGCTTCCAAATATCACTTTGCCAATTCCACAAGAACAGGCTTAGCGAGCAGCTTCTTGAGGGGAAAGCAGTAAATCTGTGAGATGAATTCACACAACACTAAGCAGTTTCTCAGAAAGCTTCTTTCCAGATTTCATCCGAGGATATTTCCTTTTTCACCGCAGACCTCTAAGGGCTTCCAAATATCTTTCAATTCGACAAAATTTGTATTAGCAAAGTCTTCTTTAGTGGAAGCTGTAACTCTGTGAGATGATTTCACAAGAACACAAAAGAAGTTTCTCAGAAAGTATCTTTCTCTTTGTTATCGAAGGATATTTCCTTTGGCCCTGTAGTCTTCAAAGGTATCCGAGAATATCTGTTCTCAGATTCCACAGATATAGGATAGCAAAGAGATCCACGAAAATACAGATGTAACTCTGTGTGAGTGGAAGTCGCACATCACAAAGCAGTTTCTCCAGAAAGCTTCTTTCTTTTTCTCGGAGGATATTTTCTTTCTCACCACTTAGTCCCTCTGTAGGCTTCCAAAATATCTTTGCGAATTCCACAAGAACAGGCTTAGCGGCTCCTTGAGGAGAATGCTGCAGCAACTCTGTGAGATGAATTCACAGAACACTAAGCAGTTTCTCAAGCTGCTTTCAGATTTCATCTGAGGATATTTCCTATTTCACGTAGCCCTCTATGGGCTTCCCAAATATCACTTTTCAAATTCCACAAAAGAACTGTCTTAGCGAAAGGCTTCTTGAGGGGAAAGCTTTAACTCGGTGAATGATTTCTGATTACACAGGAAAGTTTTCTCCAGAAAAGCTGCTTTCTCTTTTGTTATTGGAGGATATATCCTTTGAAAGCTACTCAGTGTTCAATGGGTTCGAAATATCTGTTCAAGTTTCCAGAGATATAGGGATAGCAAAGAGATCCACGAAATACGGATGTAACTCTGTGAGTGAAGTCCCACATCACAAAGCAGTTTCAAGCTTCTTTCGGTTTTATCGAGGATATTTTCTTTTCACCATTTGCCCCTCTAAGGGCTTCCAAATATCACTTAGCGAATTCCACAAGAGAGGCTATAGGCTGACTTCTTGAGGGAAACTGTAACTCTGTGAGATGAATTCTCAAAACACTAAGCAGATTCTCAAGCTTCTTTCAGATTTCATCAGAGGACATTTCATTTTCAAAGGAGCCCTCTGAGGCTTCCAAATATCACTTGCCAATTCCACAAGAGCTGTCTTAGCGAAAGGCTTCTTGAGAGCTGTAACTCTGTGAGATATTTCACAGAGCACAAGGATTTCTCAGAAAGCTTCTTTCTCTTTGTTATTGAGGATATTTCCTTTGGCCCTATAGTCGTCAAGGGATCAAAGCATAATTCTCAGATTCCACAGAAATAAGGCTAGCAAAGAGATCCACGAGAAATACCGATGTAACTCTGTGAGTGGAAGTCACACATCACAAAGCAGTTTCTCAAGCTTTTTTGGATTTTCTCGGAGGATATTTTTCTTTTCACCGTAGCCTCTATGGGCTTCCAAGAAAAATATCACTACCCGAGGAATTCCACAGAGAACAGGCTTAGCGGTGGCTTCTTCAGGAAAGCTGTACTCTGTCAGATTAATTCACAGAACACCAAACGGTTTCTCAGAAACCTTCTTTCCAGATTTCATCTGAGGGATATTTGCTTTTTCCAACACTTATTGCACTATGGGCTTAAAATTATCACTTTTGCAAATTCCACCCAAGAACTGTCATAGCGAAAGGCTTTCTGAAGCTGTAACTCTGTGAAATGATTTCACAGAACACAAAGAAAGTTTCTCAAGCTTCTTTCTCTTTGTTATAGAAGGATATTTCCTTTTGGCCCTGTAGTCTTCAAAGGGATCCAGAAATATCTTTTTCTCAGATTCCACAGATACAAGGATAGCAAAGAGATCCACGAAATACAGGTTGTAACTCTGTGAGTGCCAGTCACACATCACAAAGCAGTTTCTCAAGCTTCTTTCCACTTTTTCTCGGAGGATATTTTCTTTCTTACCACCAGCCCTCTATGGGCTTCCATATATCACCCCGAATTCCACAAAGAACAGGCCTTGTGGCGGCTCCTTGAGGGGAATGCTGTAACTCTGAGATAATGAATTCACAGAACACTAAGCAGTTTCTCAAGCTTCTTTCAGATTTCATCAAGGATGTTTCCTTACTGCTTCCGCTGGCTTCCCTCTATGGGCCTACAAAATATCACTTTGCATTTCCCACAAAAACTGTCCTGGAGGCCTCTTGAGGAGACAGCTGGCAACTCTCTGAGATGATTTCACCAGAACACAAAGTTTCTCAAGCTTCTTTTCTCCCCTTGTTATCGAGGAGGATATTTCCTTTGGCCCTGTAGTCTTCAAAGGGATCCGAAATATCTGTTCTCAATTCCACAGAAATAAGGCTAGCAAAGAGATACACGAAATACAGATGTAACTCTGTGGTGGAGTCACACATCACAAAGCAGTTTCTCAAGAAAGCACTTCTTCCAGTTTTTCTCTGAGGTTATTTTCTTTTCACCACTTATCTATGGGCACGGAAATATCTTCACGAATTCCACAAGAACAGGCTTAGCGGCGACTTCTTGAGGGGAAAGATGTAACTCTATGAGATGAATTCACAGAACACTACGTAGTTTCTCAGAAAGCTTCTTTCCAGATTTCATCTGAGGATGATTCCTTTTTCACCGTAGCCCTCTATGGGCTTCCAAATATCACTTTGCAAATTCCACAAGATCTGTCATAGCGAAGGGCTTCTTCAGGGGAAAGGTGTAACTCTGTGAAATGATTTCACAGAACACAAAGAAGTTTCTCAGAATACTTCTTTCTCTTTGTTATCGGAGGATATTTCCTTTGGCCCTGTAGTCTTCAAAGGGATCCGAAATATGTGTTCTCAGATTTCACAGAAACAAGGCTAGCAAAGAGATCCATGAAATACAGATGTAAATCTGTAAGTGGAAGTCACACATCACAAAGCAGTTTCTCAGAAAGCTTCTTCCCAGTTTTTCTCGGAGGATACTTTCTTTTTCACCATAGCCGTCTATGGGCTTCCAAATGTCACTTTGCGAATTCCACAAGAACAGGCTTAGCGAGCGGCTTCTTGAGGGGAAAGCTGTAATTCTGTGAGTTGAATTAACACAACACTAAGCAGTTTCTCTGAAAGTTTCTTTCCAGATTTCATCTGAGGATATTTCCTTCTTCACCATAGACCTCTGTAGGCTTCCAAATATCACTTTGTAAATTCCACAAGAACTGTCTAAGCGAAAGGCTTTTTGAGAGGAAAGCTGTATCTCTGTGAGATGATTCCAGAGAAAACAAAGAACGTTCTCAGAAAGCTTCTTTTCTTTATTATCGGAGGATATTTCCTTTGGCCCTATGGTCTTCAAAGGGATCCGAAATATCTGTTGTCAGATTCCACAGAAATAAGGCTAGCAAAGAGATCCACGAAATACAGATGTAACTCTGGGAGTGGAAGTCGCACATCACAAAGCAGTTTCTCAGAAAGCTTCTTACCAGTCTATCTCGGAGAATATTTTCCTTTTCACCATAGACCTCTATGGACTTAAAAAATCACTTTGCGAATTCCACAAGAACAGGTTTAGCGAGCAACTTCTTGAGGGGAAATCTGTAACTCTGTGAGATGAATTCATAGAACACTAAGCAGTTTCTCAGAAAGCTTCTTTCCAGATGTCATCTGAGGATATTTCCTTTTTCACCGTAGCCGTCTATGGGCTTACAAATACCACTTTGAAAATTCCAGAAGAACTGTCTCAGCGAAAGGCTTCCTGAGGGGAAAGCTGTAACTGTGAGTTGATTTTACAGAACACAAAGAAGTTTCTCAGAAAGCTTCTTTCTCTTTGTTATCGGAGGTTATTTCCTTTCGCCCTATAGTCTTCAAAGGGATCCGATTTTATCTGTTCTCAGATTCCACAGAAATAAGGCTAGCAAAGAGATCCACGAAATACAGATGTAACTCTGTGAGTGGAAGTCACACATCGCAGAGCAGTTTCTCAGAAAGCTTCTTTCCAGATTTCATCTGAGGATAATTCCTTTTTCACCATAGCCCTCTATGGGCTTCCAAATATCTCTTTGCCAATTCCACAAGAACTGTCTTAGCGAAAGGCTTCTTGAGGGGAAAGCTGTAACTCTGTGAGATTCATCTCACAGAACACTAAGCAGTTTCTCTGAAAGCTTCTTTCCAGATTTCATCTGAGGATATTTCCTTTTTCAACATAGCCCTCTATGGGCTTCCAAATATCACTTTGCAAATTCCACAAGAACTGTCTTAGCAAAAAGCTTCTTGAGGGGAAAGCTGTAACTCTCTGAGATGATTCCACAGAACACAAAGAAGTTTCTCACAAAGCTTCTTTCTCTTTGTTATCAGAGTATATTTCCTTTGGACCTACAGTCTTCCAAGTCATCCAAAATATCTGTTCTCAGATTCCACAGAAATAAGGGAAGCAAAGAGATTCACGAAATACAGATGTAACTGTGTGAGTGGAAGTCACACATCACAAAGCAGTTTCTCAGAAAGCTTCCTTCCCGTTTTTCTCGGAGGATATGTTGTTTTACAGAATAGCCCTCTATGGGCTTCCAAATATCACTTTGCGAATTCCACAAGAACAGGCTTAGAGAGCTTCTTCTTGAGGGGAAAGCTGTAATTCTGTGAGATGAATTCACAGAACACTAAGTAGTTTCCCAGAAATCTTCTTTCTAGTTTTCATCTGAGGATAATTCCTTTTTCACCATAGCCCTCTATGGGCTTCCAAATAACCCTTTGCAAATTCCACAAGAACTGTCTTAGCGAAAGGCTTCTTGAGGGGAAAGCTGTAACTCTGAGATGATTTCACAGAACACAAAGAACTTTCTCAGAAAGCTTCTTTCTCTGTGTTATCGGAGGATATTTCCTGTGGCCGTATAGTCTTCAAAGGGATCCGAAATATCTGATCTCAGATTCCACAGAAATAAGGCTAGGAAAGAGATCCACGAAATACAGATGTAACTCTGTGAGTCGAAGTCACACATCACAAAGCAGTTTCTCAGAAACTTTCTTTCCAGTTTTTCTCTGAGGTTATTTTCTTTTTCACCATAACCCCATATGGGCTTCCAAATACCACTTTGCGAATTCCACAAGAACAGGCTTAGCGAGCGGCTTCTTGAGGGGAAAGATGTAACTCTATGAGATGAATTCACGGAACACTAAGCAGTTTCTCAGAAAGCTTCTTTCCAGGTTTCATCTGAGGATGATTCCTTTTTCATCGTAGCCCTCTATGGGCTTCCAAATATCACTTTACAAATTAGAAAAGATCTGTCTTAGCGAACGGCTTCTTGAGGGGTAAGCTGTAACTCTGTGAATTGATTCCACAGAACACAAAGGAGTTTCTCACAAAGCTTCTTTCTCTTTGTTATCGGAGAATATTTCCTTTGGCCCTACAGTCTTCAAAGGGATCCAAAATATCTGTTCTCAGATTCCACAGAAATAAGGGAAGCAAAGAGATTCACGAAATACAGATGTAACTGTGTGAGTGGAAATCACGCATCACAAAGCAGATTCTCAGAAAGCTTCTTTCCAGTTTTTATCTTAGGATATTTTCTTTCTCAGCATAGCCCTCTATGGGCTTCCAAATATCACTTTGCGAATTACAGAAGAACAGGCTCAGCGAGCGGCTCCTTGAGGCGAAAGCTGTAACTCTGTGAGATGAATTCACAGAACACTAAGCAGTTTCTTGGAAAGCTTCTTTAAAGATTTCATCTGAGGATACTTCCTTTTTCACCATAACCCTCCATGGGCTTCGAAATATCACTTTGCAAATTCCACAAGAACTGTCTTAGCGAAAGGCTTCTTGAGGGGAAAGCTGTAACTCTGTGAGATGATTTCATAGAACACAAAGAAGTTCCTCAGAAAGCTTCCTTCTCTTTGTTATCGGAGGATATTTCCTTTGGCCCCATAGTCTTCAAAGGGATCCGAAATATCTGTTCTCAGATTCCACAGAAATAATTCTAGCAAAGAGATCCACGAAATACAGATGTAACTCTGTGAGTTTAAGTCACACATCCCAAAGCAGTTTCTCAGAAAGCTTCTTTCCAGTTTTTCTCGGAGGATATTTTCTTTTTCACGATAGCCCTTGATGGGCTTCCAAATATCACTTTGCGAATTCCACAAGAACAGGCTTAGCGAGTGGCTTCTTGAGGGGAAAGCTGTAATCTGTGAGATGAATTCACGGAACACTAAGCAATTTCTCAGAAACCTTCTTTCCAGATTTCATCTGAGGATAATTCCTTTTTCACCATAGCCCTCTATGAGCTTCCAAATAACCCTTTGCAAATTCCACAAGAACTGTCTTAGCGAAAGGCTTCTTCAGGGGAAAGCTGTAACTCTGTGAGATGAATTCACAGAACACTAAGCAGTTTCTCTGAAAGCTTCTTTCCAGATTTCATCTGAAGATATTTCCTTTTTCACCATAGCCCTCTATGGGCTTCCAAATATCACTTTGCAAATTCCACAAGAACTGTCTTAGCAAAAAGCTTCTTGACGGGAAAGCTGTAACTCTGTGAGATGATTCCACAGAACACAAAGAAGTTTCTCACAAAGCTTCTTTCTCTTTGTTATCGTAGTATATTTCCTTTTGGCCCTACAGTCTTCCAAGGGATCCAAAATATCTGTTCTCAGATGCCGCGGAAATAAGGGTAGCAAAGAGTTTCACGAAAAACAGATGTAAATCTGTGAGTGGAAGTCACGCATAACAAAGGAGATTCTCAGAAAGCTTCTTTCCAGTTTTTATGTTAGGATATTTTCTTTTCCACCATATCCCTCTATGAGCTTCCAAATATCACTTTGCAAATTCCACAAGAACAGGCTTAGCGAGTGGCTTCTTGAGGGGAAAGCTGTAATCTGTGAGATGAATTCACGGAACACTAAGCAATTTCTCAGAAACCCTCTTTCCAGGTTTCATCTGAGGATAATTCCTTTTTCACCATAGCCCTCTATGGGCTTCCAAATAACCCTTTCCAAATTCCACAAGAACTTTCTTAGCGAAAGGCTTCTTGAGGTGAAAGCTGTAACTCTGTGAGATGATTTCACAGAACACGAAGAAGTTCCTCAGAAAGCTTCCTTCTCTTTGTTATCGGAGGATACTTCCTTTGGCCCTATAGTCTTCAAAGGGATCTGAAATATCTGTTCTCAGATTCCACAAAATAATTCTAGCAAAGAGAGATCCACGAAATACAGATGTAACTGTGTGGCGAGTGGAAGTCCACACATCCCAAAGCAGTTTCTCAAGCTTCTTTCCGGTTTTCGGAGGATATTTTCTTTTTCCACGATAGCCCTTGATGGGCTTCGAATATCACTGCGAATTCCCACAAGAACAGGCTTAGCCGAGTGGCTTCTTGAAGAGCTGTAATCTGTGAGATGAATTCACGGAACACTAAGCAATTTCTCAGAAACTTCTTTCCAGATTTCATCTGGGGATAATTCCTTTTCACCACTTAGCCCTCTATGGGCTAGAAATAACTTTCCCTTTGCAAATTCCACAAGAACTGTCTTAGCGAAGGAAGCTTCTTGAGGGGAAAGCTGTAACTCTGATTTCACAGAACACAAGAACTTTCTCCAGAAAGCTTCTTTCTCTGTGTTATCGGATATTTCCTGTGGCCATTATAGTCTTCAAAGGGATCCGAAATATCTGTTCTCAGATTCCACAGAAATAAGCTGTAAAAGATCCGCGAAATACAGATGTAACTCTGGTGGAAGTCACCACATCACAAGCAGTTTCTCAGAAAGGTTCTTTCCAGTTTTCTCCAGCGGATATTTTCTTTTTTCACCGTAGAACTCTATGGGCTTCCAAATATCGCTGCGAATTCACAAGAACGGAAACTGTGGCGGCTTCTTGAGGGAAAGCTGTAACCTTGTGAGAGGAATTCACAGAACACTAAGCAGTTTCTGAGCTTCTTTAAGGTTTCATCTGAGATACTTCCTTTTCACCATAACCCTCCATGGGCTTCGAGAAATATCACTTTGCAAATTCCAGAACTGTATTAGCGAAAGGCTTTTCTTGAGAAGCTCTTAACTCTTGTGGGGTGATTACAAAGAACTTCAGCTCCGAGATTCCTCAAAACCTTCAACTATACTGTTATGGGAGGATATTTCCTTTGGCCCCATTGTCTTCAAAGGGATCGAAATATCTGTTCTCAGATTCCACAGAAATAATTGTAGCAAAGAGATCCACGAAATACAGATGTAACTCTGTGGTGGAAGTCACACATCCCAAAGCAGTTTCTCAAGCTTCTTTCCAGTTTTTCTGGGAGGATATTTTTCTTTTTCACGATAGCCTTTGATGGGCTTCAAATATCCCTTGCGAATTCCACAAGAACAGGCTTAGCGGTGGCTTCTTGAGGAAAAGCTGTAATCTGAGATGAATTCACGGAACACTAAGCAATTTCTCAGAAACCTTCTTTCCAGATTTCATCTGAGGATAATTCCTTTTCACCATAGCCCTCTATGGGCTTCCAAATAACCCTTTGCAAATTCACAAGAACTGTCTTAGCGAAAGGCTTCTTGAGGGGAAGCTAGCAACTCTGTGAGATGATTTCTAGAGACCTGAGAACTTTCTCAGAAGATTCTTTCTCTGTGTTATCGGGGCCGATATTTCCACTGTGGCCGTATAGTCTTCAAAGGGATCCGAAATATCTGTTCTCAGATTCCACAGAAATAAGCCTAGCAAAAAGATCCACGAAATACAGATGTAACTCTGTGAGTGGAAGTCACACATCACAAAGCAGTTTCTCAGAAAGCTTCTTTCCAGTTTTTCTCGGAGGATATTTTCTTTCTCAGCATAGCCGTCTATGGGCTTCCAAATATCACTTTGCAAATTCCAGAAGAACAGGCTCAGCGAGCGGCTTCTTGAGGGGAAAGCTGTAACTCTGTGAGATGAATTCACAGAACACTAAGCAGTTTCTCTGAAAGTTTCTTACCAGATTTCATCTGAGGTTATTTCCTTTTTTACCATAGGCGTCTATGGGCTTTCAAATATCACTTTGCAAATTCCACAAGAACTGTCTTAGCAAAAAGCTTCTTGAGGGGAAAGCTGTAACTCTGTGAGATGATTCCACAGAACACAAATAAGTTTCCCACAAAGCTTCTTTCTCTTTGTTATCGGAGTATATTTCCTTAGGCCCTACAGTCTTCAAAGGGATCCAAAATATCTGTTCTCAGATTCCACAAAAATCATGGTAGCAAAGAGATTCACGAAATACAGATGTAACTCTGTGAGTGGAAGTCACGCAACACAAAGCAGATTCTCAGAAAGCTTCTTTCCAGTTTTTATCTTAGGATATTTTCCTTTTCACCATAGCCCTCTATGAGCTTCCAAATATCACTTTACGAATTCCACAAGAACAGGCTTGGCGAGCGGCTTCTTGAAGGGAAAGCTGTAACAATGTGAGATGAATTCACAGAACACTAAGCAGTTTCTCAGAAAGCTTCTTTAAAGATTTCATCTCAGGATACTTCCTTTTTCACCATAACCCTCCATGGGCTTCGAAATATCACTTTTCAAATTCCACAAGAACTGTCTTAGCGAAAGGCTGCTTGAGGGGAAAGCTGTAACTCTGTGAGATGATTTCACAGAACACAAAGAAGTTCCTCAGAAAGCTTCCTTCTCTTTGTTATCGGAGGATATTTCCTTTGGCCCCATAGTCTTCAAAGGGATCCGAAATATCTGTCCTGAGATTCAACAGAAATAATTGTAGCAAAGAGATCCACGAAATACAGATGTAACTCTGTGAGTGGAAGTCACACATCCCAAAGCAGTTTCTCAGAAAGCTTCTTTCCAGTTTTTCTCGGAGGATATTTTCTTTTTCAACGTAGCCCTCTATGGGCTTCCAAATATCACTTTGCGAATTCCACAAGAACAGGCTTAGCGAGCGGCTTCTTGAGGGGAAAGCTGTAACTCTGTGAGATGATTTCACAGAACACAAAGAAGTTTCTCACAAAGCTTCTTTCTCTTTGTCATCAGAGTATATTTCCTTTGGCCCTACAGTCTTCCAAGGGATCCAAAATATCTGTTCTCAGATTCCACGGAAATAAGGGTAGCAAAGAGATTCACGAAATACAGATGTAACTCTGTGAGTGGAAGTCACGCATCACAAAGCAGATTCTCAGAAAGCTTCTTTCCAGTTTTTATCTTAGGATATTTTCTTTTTCACCATAGCCCTCTATGAGCTTCCAAATATCACTTTACGAATTCCACAAGAACAGGATTTGCGAGCGGCTTCTTGAAGGGAAAGCTGTAACTCTTTGAGATGAATTCACAGAACACTAAGCAGTTTCTCGGAAAGCTTCTTTAAAGATTTCATCTCAGGATACTTCCTTTTTCACCATAACCCTCCATGGGCTTCGAAATATCACTTTGCAAATTCCACAAAACTGTGTTAGCGAAAGGCTTCTTGAGAGGAAAGCTGTAACTCTGTAGAGATGAATTCACAGAACACTAAGCAGTTTCTCAAGCTTCTTTCACGATTTCATCTGAGGATACTTCCTTTTTCACATGTAGCCCTCTATGGGCTTCAAATATCACTTTTCAAATTCCACAGGAACTGTCTTAGCGAAAGCTGTCTGGAGGGAAGCTGTAACTCTGTGAGATGATTACACAGAACACAAAGAAGATTCTCCAAAAGCTTCTTTCTCTTTGTTAATTGGAGGATATTTCCTTTGTCTATAGTCTTCAAGGGATCCGAATATCTGTTCTCAAATTCCACAGAAATAAGGCTAGCAAAGAGATCCACGAGAAATACAGACGCTCTGTGAGTGGAAGTCACACATCACAAAGCAGTTCTCAGCTTCTCCAGTTTTCTTTCGGAGGATATTTTCTTTCTCATATAGCCTCTATAGACTTCCAAATATCACTTTGCGAATTCAGAAGAACAAGGCTCAGCTAAGCGGCTTCTTGAGGCCAGCTATATCTGAGATGGTCACAGAACATAAAGCAGTTTCTCTAAAGCTTCTTTCAGATTTCATCTGAGGATTTCCTTTTCACCGTAGCCCTCTATGGGCTTAGCAATATCACTGCAGAGTCCACAAGAACTGTCTTGGCAAAAAAGCTTCTTGAGGAAAGCTATGTCTGTGAGATGATTTCACAGAACACAAAGAACTTTCTCAAGCTTCTTTCTCTGTGTTATCGAGGAGGATATTTCCTGTAGCCCTGCTTAGTCTTCAAAGGGATCTGAAATATCTGTTCTCAATTCTAGAAAATAAGGCTATAAAAAGATCCACGAAATACAGATGTAACTCTGTAGTGGAAGTCTATCACAAAACAGTTTCTCAGAAGGTTCTTTCCAGTTTTTCTGCCGAGGAGGATATTTTTCTTTTCACCGTAGCCCTCTATGAGCTTAAAATATCACTGGCGAATTCCCAGAAGAACAGGCTTAAGCGTTTTCTTGAGGGAAAGCCAGCAACTCTGTGAGATGAATTCACAGAACACTAAGCAGTTTTCTCTGAAAGCTTCTTTCCAGATTTCATCTGAGGATGCTTCCTTTTCACCATAGCCCTCTATATGGGCTTCAAATATCACTTTTCAAAATCTACAAAGAACTGTCTTAGCGAAGGCTTCTGGAGGGAAAGCTGCTTAACTCTGTCCAAGATTACACAGAACACAAAGAAGATTCTCAGCTTCTTTTCTCTTTGTTATTGGAGGATATTTCCTTTGGCCCTATAGTCTTCAAAGGATCCGAAATATCTGTTCTCAGATTCCACAGAAATAAGGCTAGCAAAGAGAGATCACAATGCAGTAACTCTGTGAGTGGAAGTCACACATCACAAAGCAGTTTCTCGAAAGCTTCTTTCCAGTTTTTCTCGGAGGATATTTTCTTTCTGCAGCATAGCCCTCATAAGGCCAAAATATCACCCCCAGAATTCCAGAAGAACAGGCTCAGCGGCAGCTTCTTGAGGGAAAAGATGTAACTCTGTGAGATGAATTCACAGAACACTAAGCAGTTTCTCAGAAAAGCTTCTTCCCAGATTTCATCTGAGGATATTTCTTTTCATCATAGCCCACTCTATGGGCTTCCAAATATCAGTTTGCCAATGCCACAAGAACTGTCTTAGCGAAGGCGGCTTCTTGAGGAAAGCTGTAACTCTGTGAGATGATTTCCTTAGAACACAGTCATATCTCAGAAAGCTTCCTACCAGTTTTTCTCCCGGAGGATATTTTCTTTTCACGTAGCCCTCTATGGGCTTCCAATTATCCTTTGCGAATTCCACAGGAACAGTCTTAGTGAGCGACTTCCCTAAGGGGAAGCTGTAACTCTGTAAGATGAATTCTGAAAACACTAAGCAGTTTCTCTGAAGCTTCTTTCCAGATTTCATCTGAGGATACTCCTTTTCCATAGCCCTCTATGGGCTCTCAAATATCTTTGCAAATTCCACAGAGCTGTCTTTGCGAAAGGCTGCTTGAGGAAAAGCTGTAACTCTGTGAGATGATTTCACAGAACACAAAGAACTTTCTCAGAAAGCTTCTTCTTTATCTGTGTTATCGAGGAGGATATTTCCTGTTCCCTATAGGCTTCAAAGGGATCGAAATATCTGTTCTCAAATTCCACAGAAATAAGGCCAGCAAAAGATCCACGAAATACAGATGTAGCTTCTGGTAGAGTTAAAGTCACATCACAAGCAGTTTCTCAGAAAGCTTCTTCTACAGTTTTCTCGGGGATATTTTCTTTTTTCACCGTAGCCACTATGGGCTTCCAAATATCACTTTGCGAATTCCACAAGAACAGGCTTAGAGAGCGGTTCTTGAGGGGAAACTGTAACTCTGTGAGGATGAATTCAAGAGAACTAAGCGGTGTCTCAAGAAGCTTCTTTCAGATTTCATCTGAGGATACTTCCTTTTTACCATAGCCCTCTATGGGCTTCCAAATATCACTTGCAAATTCCACAAGACCTGTCTTAGCGAAAGGCTTCATAATGAGGGGAAAGATGTAACTCTGTGAGTGATTTCACAGAACACTAAGCAATTCTCAGAAGCACAGCAGGAGATTTCATCCTAGGATATTTCCCTTTTCACTATAGTCCTCTATAGCGGGCTTCCAAATATCACTTGCAGATTACACAAGAACTGTCTTAGCGAGCTACTGCAGGGGTTCCCAACGTTTTAACTCTGTGAGATGATTTTGCAGAACACAAAAGTTTCTCAGAAGTTTCTTTCCTTTTGTTATGGGAGGATATTTCCTTTGGCCCTATAGTTTTCGAGGGATCTGAAATCCTCTGTTCTCGATTACAGAAATAAGGCTAGCAAAGATATCCCTCGATAATGCAGATGTAATTATGTGAGGTGATGCATCGACGGTTTCGAAATCTTCTTTCACTTTTCTCCGGAGGATATTTTCTTTTCACCATGGCCTCAGGCTTCAAAATATCACTTTGCGAATTCCACAGAATAAGGGCTTAGCGAGCGGATTCTTGAAGCTAACTCTCTGAGATAGTTCACGAGCACTAACCAGTTTCTCAGGAAGGCTCCTTTCCAGATTTCATCTGAGGATATTCCTTTTTTTAACCCTCATGGGCCCAATATCACTTTGCAAATTCCACAAGAACTGTCTTGAAGGCTTCTTAAGGGGAAAGCTGTAACTCTGTGAGATGATTTCAAAAGAACACAAAAGACGTTCCTCAGAAAGCTTCTTTCCACTTTTCTCAGAGAAATTTTCTTTTCCACCATAGCCCTCTATGGGCTTCCAAATATCACTTGCAAATTCCCATAAGAACATTCTTAGCCAGCTTCTTGAAAGCTGTAACTCTGTGAGATGAATTCACAGAACCTAAAAAGAAGTTTCTCAAGCTTTATTTCCAAGATTTCATCTGAGGATATTTTCTTTTTTCACCATAGCCGTTTATGGGCTTCAAATATCACTGCAAGTTCACAAGAACTCTTGGGAAAGGCTTCTTGAGGGAAGATGACTCTATGAGATGATTTCACAGAACACAAAAGTTTCTCGAAGCTGCTATAACATTATCGGAGGATATTTCCTTTGGCCTATAGTCTTCAAAGGGATCCAAATATCTGTTCTCCAGATTCCTGAGAAATAAGGTATAGAATCACGAAATACAATGTAACTCTGTGAGTGAAGTCACACACATCACAAAGCAGTTTCTCAGAAATCTTCTTTCCAGTGTTTCTCTGAGGATATTTTCTTTTTCTCCTTAGCCCTCTATGGGCTTCCAAATATCACTTTGCGAATTCCACAAGAACATGCTTAGCGAGCGGCTTCTTGAGGGGAAAGCTGTAACTTTGTGAGGTGAATTAACAGAACACTAAGCAGTTTCTCAGAATGCTTCTTTCCAGATTTCATCTGAGGATATTTCCCTTTTCACGATAACCCTCTATGGGCTTCCAAATATCACTTTGTAAATTCCACAAGACCTGTCTTAGCGAAAGGCTTCTTGAGGGGAAAGATGTAACTCTTTGACGTGATTTCACAGAACACAAAGAAGTTTCTGAGAAAGCTCCTTTCTCTTTGTTATCGGAGGATATTTCCTTTGGCCTTATTGTCTTCAAAGGGAACCGAAATATCTCTTCTCAGATTCCACAGAAATAAGGCTAGCAAAGAGATCTACGAATTTCAGATGAAACTCTGTGAGTGGAAGTCACACATCAGAAAGTAGTTTCTCAGAAAGCTTCTTTCCAGTTTTTCTCGGAGGATATTTTCTTTTTCACCATAGCCCTCTAAGGGCTTCCAAATACAACTTTGCGAATTCCCCAAGAAAAGGCTTAGCGAGCGGCTACTTGAGTGGAAAGCTGTAATTCTGTGAGATGAATTCACAGAACACTAAGCAATTTCTCAGAAAGCTTCTTTCCAGATTTCATCCTAGGATATTTCCCTTTTCATTATAGTCCTCTATGGGCTTCCAAATATCACTTTGCGAATTCCACAAGAACTGTCTTAGCGAAAGGCTACTAGAGTTTAAAGTTTTAAGTCCGTGAGATGATTTCACAGAACACAGAGAACTTTCTCAGAAAGTTTCTTTCCCTTTCTTATTGGAGGATATTTCCTTTGGCCCTATAGTTTTCAAAGGGATTTGAAATATCTGTTCTCAGATTCCACAGAAATAAGGCTAGCAAAGAGATCCTCGATATACAGATGTAATTCTGTGAGTGGAAGTCACACATCACAAAGCAGTTTCTCTGAAAACTTCTTTACACTTTTTCTCTTAGGATATTTTCTTTTTCACCATAGCCCTCTATGGGCTTCCAAATATCACCTTGAATTCAGAAGAACAGGCTTGAGAGGCGGCTTCTCGAGGGAAAGCTGTAACACTGTGAGATGAATTCACAGAACACTAAGCAGTTTCTCTGGGAAAGCTTCTTTCCAGATTTCATCTGAGGATATTTCCTTTTCACCATAGCCTCCATTTGCCTTCCAAATATCCCACCTTACCAAATTCCACATAAAGAGCGGTCTTAGTAAAGGCTTCTAGAGTGGAAGGTGTAACTCTGTGAAGATGATTTCACAGAACACAAAGAAGTTTCTCAGAAAGCTTCTTTCTCTTTATTATCGTAGGATATTTCCTTTGGCCGTATAGTCTTCAAAGGGATCCGAAATATCTGTTCTCAAATCCCACAGAAATAAGGCTAGCAATGAGATCCACGAAATACAGATGTAACTCTGTGAGTGGAAGTCACACATCAAAAAGCAGTTTCTCAGAAAGCTTCTTTCCACTTTTTCTCCGAGGTTATTTTCTTTTTCACCATAGCCCTCTATGGGTTTCCAAATATCACTTTCCGAATTCCACAAGAACAGGCTTAGCGAGCGTCTTCTTGAGGGGAATGCTGTATCTCTGTGAGATGAGTTCACAGAACACAAAGAATTTTCTCTGAAAGATTCTTTCTCTTTGTTATCGGAGGATATTTCCTTTGGCCCTATAGTCTTCAAAGAAATCCAAAATATTTGTTCTCAAATTCCACAGAAATAAGGCTAGCAAAGAGATCCACGAAATACAGATGTAACTCTGTGAGTGGAAGTCACACATCACAAAACAGTTTCTCAGAAAATTTCTTTCCAGTTTTTCTCGGAGGATATTTTCTTTTTCACCATAGCCCTCTATGGGCTTCCAAATATCACTTTGCGAATTCCACAAGAACAGGCTTAGCGAGCGGCTTCTTGAGGGTAAAGCTGTAACTCTGTGAGATGAATTCACAGAACACTAAGCAGTTTCTCGGAAAGCTTCTTTCCAGATTTCATCTGACTATATTTCCTTTTTCACCGTAGCCGTCTATTGCCTTCCAAATATCACATTGCAAATTGCACAAGAACTGTCTTAGCGAAAGGCTTCTTGTGTGGAAAGCTCTAACTCTTTGAGATGATTTCACAGAACACAAAGAAGTTTCTCAGAAAGGTTCTTTCTCTTGGTTATCGGGGGTATTTCCTTTGGCCCTATAGTCTTCAAAGGGATCCGAAATATGTGTTCCTAGATTCCACAGAAATAAGGCTAGGAAAGAGATCCGCGAAATGCAGATGCTTCGGTGAGTGGAAGTCACACATCCTGTAGATTCTCAGAGCTTCTCTCCAGTTTTTCTCGAGAAGGATATTTTCTTTTCACCATGGCCCCTCTGGTTTCCAAATGTCACTTTGGGAATTCCCACAGGAGTTTCAAGGAAGCCAGCAGTTCTTGAGAAAGCCTAACTCTGTGAGATGAATTCACAGAAAAACTAAGCAGTTTCTCAAGCTTCGTTCCAGATTTCATCTGAGTTATTTCCTTTTCCATGATTGCCCTCATGGGCTTCCAAATATCTCTTTGCCAATTCCACAACAACTGTCTTAGAAAGGCTGTAGGGAAGCTGTAACTCCTGTGAGATGATTTCACAGAGCACAAAGAAAGATTCTCCAACTTCTTTCTCTTTGTTTTGAGATAATTCCTTTGTGGCCCTGTAGTCTTCAAAGGGATCGAAATATCTGTTCTCAACTTCACTACAGAAATAAGGACTGCAAAGAGATCCACGAAATACAGATGTAACTCTGTGAGTGGAAGTCGCACATCACAAAGCAGTTTCTCAGAAAGCGTCTTTCCAGTTTTTCTCGGAGGATATTTTCTTTTCCAACATAGTCCTCTAGGGGCTTCCAAATATCACTTTAAGCATTCCACGAGAACAGGCTTGGCGAGCAACTGTGAGGGGAAAGCTGTAACTCTGTGAGATGAATTTACAGAACATGAAGCAGTTTCTCAGAAAGCTTCGTTCCAAGATTTCATCAGAGGATATTTCATTTTCACCATAGCCCTCCCTAATGGCTTGCGATATCACTTTGCAAATTTCACAAAACTGTCTTGGCGAAAGGCTTCTTGAGAGGAAATCTGTAACTCTGTGAGATGATTTCCTTAAAACACAAACAAGTTTCTCAGAAAGCTTCTTTTCTCTTTGTTATCAGAGGATATTTCCTTTGTATATAGCCTTAAAGGGATCCAGAGATATAAGGATAGCAAAAGAGATCCACGAAATAGATGTAACTCTGTGAGTGAAAGTCACACATCCTAAAGCAGTTTCTCAAGCTTTTTCCACTTTTTCTCGGAGGATATTTCTTTACCATAGACCTCTGTGACTTAAATATCGCACTTGCAAAATTCCACAAGAACTGTCTTAGCAAAAGGCTTCTAAGGAAAGCTGTAACTCTGTGAGTTGAGTTCACAGAACACAAAGAGTTTCTCAAGCTTCTTTCTCTTTGTTATCGGAGGATATTTCCTTTGGCTATAGTCTTCAAAGGGATCGAAATACCTGTTCTCAGATTCCACAGAAATAAGGCTGGCAAACAGATCCACGAAATACAGATATAACTCTGTGGTGGAAGTCACACATCACAAAGCAGTTTCTCACCAATGCTTCTTTTCCGGTTTTCTCGGAGGATATTTTCTTTTTCACGAAGCCTCAATGGGCTTCAAGAAATATCACTAAATTCAGAAGAGAGAGAGGCTTGGCGGCCTGTGAGGGGAAGCTGTAAATCTAATGAGATGAATTCACAGAACAGTAGCAGTTTCTCAGAAAGCGTCTTTCCAGATTTCTTCTGGAGGATATTTCCATTTTCACCATAGCCTTTATGGGCTTCCAAATCCTTTGCAAATTTCACAGGAACCGTCTTAGCGTAAAAGGCTTCTTGAGGGAAAGCTGTAACTCTGTGAGATGATTTCCGCGGAAAACAAAAAGAAGTTTTCAGAAAGCATCTTCTCTTGTTAACTCGGAGGATATTTCCTTTTGCCCTATAGACTTCAAAAGGAATCCAGGAAATATCTGTCTCAAGATTCCACGAAATAAAGGCTCGCAAAGAGATCCACGAAATACAGATGTAACTCTGGGAGTGAAGTCACTTTACAAATCAGGAGTTTTGAGGAACTTTTTCCAGATTTCATCTGAGGATATTTCCTTTTTCACCATATCCTCTGTAGGCCATTCTCCGCTGCATATTCCACAAGAACTGTCGTAGCGAAAGGCTTCTTGAGGGGAAGCTGTATGTCTCTGAGATGATTTCACAGAACACAATGAAGTTTCTCAAGAAGCTTCTTTCTCTTTGTTATAGGAGGATATTTCCTTTGGCCCTATAAGGTCTTCAATGGGATCAAAATATCATTCTCAGATTCAAATAAGGCAAGCAAAAGCGTCCACTAAGGATTCAGATGCCGCTCTGTGAGTGTATGTCACACTTCACCAAAGCAGTTTCTCAAGCTTCTTTCAGTTTTTCTCGGAGGATATTTTCTTTCACCATAGCCCTCTATAAGCTTTTCAAATATCTTTTCGAGATTCACAAGAACGGAGAGGCAGCGGCGGCTTCTTGAGAAGACTGTAACTCTATCGAGATAATTCACAGAAAACTAAAGCAATGATTTTCTCGGAAAGCTTCTTTCCAGATTTCATTTGAGGATATTTCCTTTTTTACCATAGCCCTCTATGGGCTTCCAAATATCACTTTGCATTTTCCACAAGAACTGTTTTAGCGAAAGGCTTCTTGAGGGGAAAGCTGTAACTCGGTGAGATGATTTCACAAAACACAAAGAAATTTCTCAGAAAGCTTCTTTCTCTTTGTTTTTGGAGGATATTGCCTTTGGCCCTGTGGTCTTCAAAGGGATCCGAAATATCCATTCTCTGATGACACAGAAATAAGGCTAGCAAAGATATCCACGAAATACAGATGTAACTCTGTGAGTGGAAGTCACACATCACAAAGCAGTTTCTCAGAAAGCTTCTTTCCAGTTTTTCTCGGAGCATAATTTCTTTTTCACCGTAACCCAATATGGGCTTCCAAATATCACTTTGCGAATTACACAAGAACAGTCTTAGCGAGCGGCTTTTTGAGGGAAAAGCTGTAACCCTATGAGATGAATTCACAGAACACAAAGCAGTTTCTCAGAAAGCTTCTTTCCAGATTTCATCTGAGGATATTTCCCTTTCCCCATAGCCCTCTATGGGCTTCGACATATGACTTTGCAAATTCCACAAGAACTGTCTTAGCGAAAGTTTCTTGAGGGGAAAACTGTAACTCTGGTGAGATGATTTCCGCGGAACACCAGGAGTTTCTCAAGCTTCTTTCTCTTTGTTGTCAGGAGGATATTTCCTTTGGCCGTATAGTCTACAAAGGGATCCGAAATATCTGTTCTCAGATTCCACAGAAATAAGGCTAGCAAAGAGATCCACGAAATACACATGTAGCTCTCTGAGTGGAAGTCACACATCACAAAGTTTTCAGAAACTTCTTTGCAGTTTTATCGGTATACATTATCTTTTTCTCTATAGCCCTCTATGGGCTTCCAAATATGTTTGGGAATTCCACAGAACAGGCTTGGCTTCTTGAGGGGAAGCTTGTAACCCTGTCAGATGAATTAACAGAACACTAAGCAGTTTCTTAGAAGTTTCTTTCCAGATTTCATCTGAGGATATTTCCTGTTTCACCATTGCAATCTAGGGGCTTCCAAATATCACTTTGCAAATTCCACAAGAACTGTCTTAGCGAAAGGCTTCTTGAGGGGAAAGTTGTAACTCCGTGAGATGATTTCACAGAACACAAAGAAGTTTCTCAGAAACCTTCTTTCTCTTTGTGATTAGGAGGATATATCCTTTGGCCCTATAGTCTTCAAAGGGATCCGAAATATCCGTTCTCAGATTCCACAGACATAAGGCTAGCAAAGAGATCCACGAATTACAGATGTAACTCTGTTAGTGGAAGTCACACATCACAAAGCAGTTTCTCAGAAAGCTTCTTTCCAGTTTTTATCTGAGTATATATTTTTTTTCACAATACCCCTCTATGGGCTTCCAAATATCACTTTGCGAATTCTACAAGAGCAGACATAGCGAGCGGCTTCTTGAGGGGAAAGCTGTAACTCTGTGAGATGATTTCACAGAACACAAAGAAGTTTCTCAGAAAGCTTCTTTCTCTTTGGTATCGGAGGATATTTCCTTTTGCCCTATAGTCTTCAAAGGGATCCAAATTATCTGTTCTCAGATTCCACAGAAATAAGGCTAGCAAAGAAATCAACGAAATACAGATGTAACTATGTGAGTGGAAGTCACACATCACAAAGCAGTTTCTCAGAAAGCTTCTTTCCAGTTTTTCTCGGAGGATACTTTCTTTTTCACGATAGCCCTCTAAGGGTTTCCAAATATCACATTGTGAATTCCACAAGAACAGGCTTAGCGAGCGGCTTCTTGAATGGAAAGCTGTAACCCTGTGAGATGAATTTTCAGAACACTAAGCAGTTTCTCAGAAAGCTTCTTTCCAGATTTCATATGAGGATATTTCCTTTTTCGCCATAGCCCTCTATGGGCTTCCAAATCTCACTTTGCAAATTCCACAAGAACCGTCTTAGCGAAAGGCTTCTAGAGGGGAAAGTTTTAACTCTGTGAGATCGTTTCACAGAACACAAAGAAGTTTCTCAGAAAGCTTCTTTCCCTTTGGTATCGGAGGATATATCCTTTGGCCCTATAGTCTTCAAAGGGATCCGAAATATCTGTTTTCAGATTCCACAGAAATAAGGCTAGCAAAGAGATCCACAAAATCCAGATTTAACTCTGTGAGTGGAAGTCACTCATCACAAAGTAGTTTCTCAGAAAGCTTCTTTCCAGTTTTTCTCGGGTGATATTTTCATTTCCACCATAGCCCTCTATGGGCTTCCAAATATCACTTTGCGAATTCCACAAGAACAGGCTGAGCGAGCGGTTTCTTGAGGGGAAATCTGTATCTCCGTGAGATGAATTCACAGAACACTAAGCAGTTTCTCATAAAGCTTCTTTACAGATTTCAACTGAGGATATTTCCCTTTTCACCGTAGCCCTCTATGGTCTTCCAAATATCACTTTGCAAATCCCACAAGAATTGTCTTAGCCAAAGACTTCTTGAGTGTAAAGCTGTAACTCTGTGAGATGATTTCACAGAACACAAAGAAGTTTCTCAGATAGCTTCTTTCTCTTTGTTATCGGAGGATATTTACTTTCGCCCTATAGTCTTCATAGGGATCAGAAATATATGTTCTCAGATTCCACAGAAATAAGGCTAGCAAAGTGATCCACGAAATACAGATGTAACTAGGTGAGTGGAAGTCACACATCACGAAGCAGTTTCTCAGAAAGATTCTTTCCAGTTTTTCCCGGAGGATATTTTCATTTTACCCATAGCCCCCTATGGGTTACCAAATATCACTTTGGGAATTCCACAAGAACAGGCTTAGCGAGCGGCTTCTTGCGGGGAAAGCTGTAACCCTGTCATATGAATTAACAGAACACTAAGCAGTTTCTCAGAAAGCTTCCTTCTCTCTGTTATCGGAGGTTATTTCCATTGGCCCTATACTCTTCAAAGGGATCCGAAATAACTGTTCTCAGATTCCACAGAAAAAAGGCTAGCAAAGAGATCCACGAAATACAGATGTAACTCTGTGAGTGGAAGTCAGGCCTCACAAAGCAGTTTCTCGGAAAGCTCCTTTCAAGTTTCTCTCGGAGGATATTTTCATTTACACCATAGCCCTCTACGGGGTTCCAAATATCACTTTGCGTATTCCACAAGAACAGGCTTAGCGAGCGGCATCTTGAGGGAAAGCTGTAACTCTGTGAGATGAACCACAAGAAAACCCAGCAGTTTCTCAAGCTTCTTTCAGATTTTATCTGAGGATATTTCATTTTACACCATAGCCTCTATGGGCTTCCAAATATCCTTGCCAAATTCCACAAAGAACTGTGTGAAAGGCTTCTTAAGGGGAAAGCTGTAACTCTGTGAGATGATTTCACGGAACACAAGAAGTTTCTCAAGCTGCTCTTTGTTATCGAGGAGGGGATATTTCCTTTGGCCCATAGTCTTCAAAGGATCGAAATATCTGTTCAGATTCCACAGAAGTAAGGCTAGCAAAGAGATCCACGAAATACAGATGTAACTCTGTGAGTGGAAGTCACACATCACAAAGCAGTTTCTCAGAAAGCTTCTTTCCAGTTTTTCTCGGAGGATATTTTCTTTTTCACCATAGCCCTCTATGGGCTTCCAAATATCACTTTGCGAATTCCACAAGAACAGACTTAGCGAGCGGCTTCTTGACGGGAAAGCTATAAGCCTGTGAGATGAATTCACAGAACACTAAGCAGTTTCTCAAAAACCTTCTTTCCAGATTTCATCTGAGGGTATTTCCTTTTTCACCATAGCCCTCTATGGGCTTCCAAATGTCACTTTTCAAATTCCACAAGAACTGTCTTAGCGAAAGACTTCTTGAGGGGAAAGCTGTAACTCTGTGAGATGATTTCACAGAAAACAATGAAGTTTCTCAGAAAGCTTCTTTCTCGTTGTTATCGGAGGATATTTCCTTTGGCCCTCTAGTCTTCAATGGGATCAGAAATATATGTTCTCAGAATCCACAGAAATAAGGCTAGCAAAGAGATCCACGAAATACACATGTAACTCTGTGAGTGGAAGTCACACATCACGAATCAGTTTCCCAGAAAGATTCTTTCCAGTCTTTCTCGGCGGATATTTTCTATTTTCAACATAGCCCTCTATGGGATTCCAAATATCACTGGGAATTCCCACAAAACAAACTAGCGGCCTTCTTGAGGGGGCTTTGTAACCCTGTGAGATGAATTTACAGGACACTAAGCAGTTTCTCAGTAAGCTTCTTTCCAGTTTTCATCTGAGGATATTCCCTTTTTCACCGTAGCCCTCTATGGGCTTCCAAATATCAGTTTGCAAATTCCCACCAAGAACTGTCTTGTAAAGACTACTTGAGGGGAAGCTGTAACTCTGTGAAATGATTTCCTGAGAACACAAAGTTTCTCAAGAAAGCTTCTTTCTCTATGTTAATAGGAGGATATTTCCTTTGGCCTCACTTAGTCTTCAAAGGGATCGAAATATCTGTTCTCTAGATTCCACAGAAATAAGGCTGTAATGAGATCCATGAAATACAGATGTAACTCTGTGAGTGGAAGTCACACATCACAAAGCAGTTTCTCAGGGATCTTCTTTCCTGTTTTCTGGGAGATGTTTTCTTTTTCACGTAGCCTTCTATGGGCTTTCAAATATCACTTTTCGCGAGATTCCACAAGAACAGGCTTGGCTTCTTGAGGGGAAGTCTGTAACCCTACTTGAATGGGTACAAGAACACTTCAGGAGTTTCTCTGTAAGTTTCTTTCCAGATTTCATCTGAGGATATTTCCTTTTCACCATGGCTCATGGGCTTCCAAATATCACTTTGCAAATTCTACAAGAACTGTCTTAGAGAAAGGTTTCTTGAGGGGAAAGCTGTAACTCTGCGAATTGATTTCACAGAACACAAAGAAGTTTCCCAGAAAGCTTCTTCCTCTTTGTTATTGGAGGATATTCCCTTTGGCCCTATAGATTTCAAAGTGATCCGAAATATCTGTTCTTAGATTCCACAAAAATAAGGCTAGCAAAGAGATCCACGAAATACAGATGTAATTCTGTGAGTGGAAGTCACACATCACAAAGCAGTCTCTCAGAAAGCTACTTTCCAGTATTTCTCGGAGGATATTTTCTTTCTTACCATAGCCCTCTATGGGCTTCCAAGTATCACTTTGCGAATTCCACAAGAACAGGCTTAGCGAGCGGCTTCTTGAAGGGAAAGCTGTAACTCTGTGAGATGAATTCAGAGAACACTAAGAACTTTCTCAGAAAGCTTCTTTCCAGATTTCATCTAAGGATATTTCCATTTTCACAATAGCCCTCTATGGGCTTCCAAATATCACTTTGCAAATTCCAAAAGAACTGTCTTAGCGAAAAGCTTCTTGAGGGGAAAGCTGTCAATCTGTGAGATGATTTCACAGAACACAAAAAAGTTTCTCAGAAAGCTTCTTTCACTTTGTTATCGGAGGATATATCCTTTGGCCGTATAGTCTTCAAAGGGATCCGAAATATCTGTTCTCATATTCCACAGAAATAAGGCTAGCAAAGAGATCCACGACATACAGACGTAGCTCTGTGAGTGGAAGTCACACATCCCAAAGTAGTTTCTCAGAAACTTCTTTCCAGTTTTTATCGGAGGATAATATCTTTTTCACCATAGCCCTCTATGGGCTTTCAAATATCACTTTGCACATTCTACAAGCACAGGCTTAGCGAGCGGCTTCTTGAGGGGAAAGCTGTAACCCAGTCAAATGATTTAACAGAACAATGAGCAGTTTCTCAGAAAATTCCTTTCCAGATTTCATCTAAGGATATTTCCTTTTTCACCATAGCCCTCTATGGGCTTCCAAATAACACTTTGCAAATTCCACAAGAACTGTTTTAGCGAGTGGCTTCTTGAGGGAAAAGCTGTAACTCTGTTACATGACATCACAGAACAGAAAGCAGGTTCTCAAAAAGCTTCTTTCTCTTTGTTATCGGAGGATATTTCCTTTGGCCCTATAGTCTTCAAATGGATCCGAAATATCTGTTCTCAGATTACACAGAAATAAGTGTAGCAAAGAGATCCAGGAAATACAGATGTAACACTGTGAGTGGAAGTCACACATCACAAAGCAGTTTCTCAGAAAGCTTCTTTCCACTTTTTCTCGGAGGATATTTTCTTTTTCACCATAGCCATCTATAGGCTTCCAAATATCACTTTGCGAATTCCACAAGAACAGGCTTAGCGAGCGGCTTATTGAGGGGAAAGCTGTAACTCTTTGAGATGACTTCACAGAACACTAAGCAGATTCTCAGAAAGTTTCTATCTCTCTGTTATTGGAGGATATTTCCTTTGGCCTTACAGTCTTCAAAGGGATCCGAAATATCTGTTCTCAGATTCCACAGAAATAAGGCTACCAAAGAGATCCACGAAATACAGATATAAGTGTCTGAGTGGAAGTAGCACATCTCAAACCAGTTGTTCAGAAAGCTCCTTTCCAGTTTTTCTCGGAGGATATTTTCTTTTTCACAATAGCCCTCTACGGGCTTCCAAATATCACTTTGCGAATTCCACAAGAACAGGCTGCCTTGAGAGTGGCTTCTTGAGGGGAAAGCTGTAACTCTGTGAGATGAATTCACAGAACAGTAAGCAGTTTCTCAGAAAGCTTCTTTCCAGATTTCTTCTGGATGATATTTCCATTTTCAGCATAACCCTATATAGGCTTCCAAATATCACTTTGCAAATTCCACAAAAACTGTCTTAGCGAAAGGCTTCTTGAGGGGAAAGCTGTAACTCTGTGAGATGATTTCACACAACACAAAGAAGTTTCTCCGAAAGCTTCTTTCTCTTTGTTATCGGAGGATATTTCCATTGGCTCTCTAGTCTTCAAAGGGTCGAAATACCTGTTCTCAGATTCCCACAGAAATAAGGCTAGCAAAGAGAGATCCACGAAAGTACAGATGTAACTCTGTAGTGGAAGTCACACATCACAAAGCAGTTTCTCAGAAAACTTGCTCTAGTTTTTTCTCGAGGAGGATATTTTCTCTTTCACCCATAACCTGTATGGGCATCCTAATATCACTTTAAATTCCACAAGAACAGGCTTGGCGTCTTGAGGGAAAGGTGTAACTGTGTGAGATGAATTCACAAACACTAAACAGTTTCTCCAGCTTCTTTCAGATTTCATCTGAGGATATTTCCTTTTCACCATAGCCCTCTATGGGCTTCCAAATATCACTTTGCATTTTCCACAAGAACTGTTTTTAGCGAAAGAACTTCTTGAGGGCTATGCTCGTTGAGATGATTTCTAGAACACAAAGAAGTTTCTCAAGCTTCTTTCTCTTTGTTGCTCGGATGTTCCTTTGGCCCCACAGCCTTCAAAGGGATCCGTAATATCTGTTCTCAGATTCCACAGATATAAGGATAGTAAAGAGATCCACGAAATACAGATGTAACTCTCTGAGTGGAAGTCATCCATCACACAGCAGTTTCTCTGAAAGCTTCTTTCCAGTTTTTCTGGGAGGATATTTTCTTTTTCACAATAGCCCTCTACGGGCTTACAAATATCACTTTGCATATTCCACAAGAACAGGCTTAGCGAGGGGCTTCTTGAGGGGAAAGCTGTAATTCTGCGAGATGAATTAACAGAACACTAAGCACTTTCTCAGAAAGCTTCTTTCCAGATTTCATCTGTGGATATTTCCTTTTTCACCGTAGCCTTCTATGGGCTTCCAAATATCACTTTTCAAAATCCACAAGAACTGTCTTAGCGAAAGGCTTCTTGATGGGAGAGCTTTAACTCTGTGAGATGATTTCACAGAACACAAAGAAGTTGCTCAGAAAGCTTCTTTCTCTTTTTATCGGAGGATATTTCCTTTGGCCCTGTAGTCTTCATAGGGTTCCGGAATATCCGTTCTCAGATTCCACAGAAATAAGGATACCAAAGAGATCCACGTAATACAGATGTAACTCTGTGAGTGTAAGTCACACAACACAAAGCAATTTCTCAGAAAGTTCTTTCCAGTTTTTGTCTGAGGATATTTTCTTTCACAGCATAGCCCTCTATGGGCTTCCAAATATCACTTTGCAAATTCCACAAGAACAGGCTTAGCGAGCGGCTTCTTGAGGGAAAAGCTGTAACCCTGTCAGATGAATTAACAGACCACTAAGCAGTTTCTCGGAAAGCTTCTTTCCAGATTTCATCTGAGGATATTTCCTTTTTCTCCATAGCCCTCTACGGACTCGAAATATCACTTTGCAAATTCCACAACAACTGTCTTAGCGAAAGGCTTCTTGAGGGGAAAGCTATAACTCTTTGAAATGATTTCACAAAAGACAAAGATGTTTCTCAGAAAGCTTCTTTCTCTTTATTATCGGAGGATATTTCCTTTCGCCCTATAGTCTTCAAAGGGATCCGAAATATCTTTTCTCAGATTCCACAGAAATAAGGGTAGCAAAGAGATCCACGAAATACAGATGTAATTCTGAGTGTGGAAGTCACACATCACAAAGCAGTTTCTCAGAAAGCTTCTTTCCAGTTTTTCTCGGAGGATATTTTCTTTTTCACCGTAGCCTTCTATGGGATTCCAAATATCACTTTCTGAATTCCACAAGAACAGGCTTAGCGAGATGCTTCTTGAGGGGAAAGCTGTAACTCTGTGAGATGAATTCACAGAACACTAAAGAAGTTTCTGTGAAAGCTTCTTTCCAGATTGCCTTCGAGGATGTTTCCTTTTTCATCATATAGCCCTCATGATATCACTTGCAAATATCACAAGAACTGCTCTCGCTAAAGGCTTCTGAGGGGAAGCCGTAACCTGTTCAGATGATTACAGAACACAAAGAAGTTTTCAGAAAGCTTTCTCTTTGAGATATTTCCTTTGGCCCTATAGTCTTCAAAGGGATCCGAAATATCTGTTCTCCGAATCCACAGAAATAAGTACCGTAAAGACATTCACGAATACAGATGTACCCCGTGGAGTGGAAGTCACACTTCACAGCAAAGTTTCTCAGGAAAGCTTCTTCCAGTTTTCACCGAGTTTATTTTCTTACAATCGTAGCCCCATGGGCTTCCAAATATCACTCATGCTAATTCCACAAGAACCGCTTAGCGTAGTGGCTTGAGAGGAAAGCTTACAATGTGAGATGACTCACAGAAAAACTAAGCAGTTTCTCGGAAATTTTTTCCAGATTTCATCTGAGGATAGTGTTCCTCTTTTTCACCGTAGAGTTCTATGGTATTTCCAAATATCACTTTCAAATTCCACAAGAACTGTCTTAGCAAAGACTTGAGGGGAAAGAAAGCTGTAATCAGGAGATGATTCCACAGAACACAAAGAAGTTTCAGAAAGCTTCTTCTTTGTTATCGAGGTTATTTCTTGGCCCTGTAGTCTTCAAAGGATCCAAATATCTGTTCCTCTCAGATTCCACAGAAATAAGGTTAGCAAAGAGATGCACTAAATACAGATAACCTGTCAGTGGTCACCACCGAAGTGGCGCACGAAAACGCGCGAAAAGCAAGTTTCTCACGATAAATGCGAAACGGTTAAACACCCAAATTTGAACTGAACGAAGTAATAACAATGTAAAGGATCTGAAATATCTGTTCTCGGGATTCCACAGAAAATAAGGCTAGCAGATCTACGAAACACAGATGTAACTCTGTGAGATGAATTAAGAGAACAAGCAGTTTCTCCGAAATCTTCTTTTCCAGATTTCATTTGAGGATATTTTTTCACCATAGCCCTCTAAGGGCTTCCAAATATCACACAATCAGCAAGAACAGCCTGGCATTCTTGAGCAGCCATCGTGAGATGATTTCACAGAACACAAAGAAGTGCCCTCGAAAGCTTCTTTCTCTTTGTTATCTGAGGATATTTCCTTTGGTCCTCTATAGTCTTCAAAGCGATCCGGAAATATCTGTCGATTCCACAGAAATAAGGCTAGCAAAGTTCACGAAATACAGAGATGGACTCTTAAAGAGATGAATTAACAGTAGAACACTATGTAGTTTCTCAGAAAGCTTTTTCAGGCTCAATCCTATTTCTTTACAGCCCCCATAGTCTTCCAAATACTTTCTTCAATTCCACAAGAACTGTGTCAGAGAAAGGCTTCCGAGGTGAAGCTGTAACTGTGAGATGACTGTATCCCAGCTTCTCAGAAACCTTTTCTCCTTGTTATATCGAGGATATTTGTCCCTATAGCCTCTGCAAGCGATCCAGCCATCTGTTCTCGAGTTCACAGAACAAGGCTAGCAAAGAGATACACAGCCAGCATGTACCCAGAGATGAATTACTGTAGAACACTAAGCAAGCCTCTCTCTGCAAGAACTGACTTTAGCTTATTACAGGCTTCTTGCAGAAAGCTGCACTCTTGTGAGATGATTTCCACAGAATACAAAGAAGTTTCTGTTTTCTTGCTGTCGAGATATTTCTCAGCCCTGCACCTCTAAAGAATCCAGCCTGATTCTTCAGATTCCACAGAAATAAGGCTAGCAAAGAGATCCACGAAATACAGATGTAACTCTGTGAGATGAATTAACAGAACACTATGTAGTTTCTGTAGAATGCTTCTTTCCGGAGCTCATCTGAGTTATTTCTTTCATCATAGCCCTATTGGCTTCCAAATATCAGTTTGCCAATTCCACAAGAACTTCATAGAGAAAGGCGAGGTGAAAAGTTGCACTCTGTGAGATGACTCACAGAACACAAAGACTTTCAGAAAGCTTCTCTTTAGAAAGACATCGGATGCGATATTTCGGCCCTGCAAGCCTCAGTGATCCTGAAATATCTGTTCTCAGATCTCCTAATTGGTGAAATAGCCAGCAAAGGGATCTACGACAGAGATGTAACTCTGTGAGATAAATTTAACAACACCTACAAAGTCAAGCTTCTTCCCAGGTTTCCATCCGAGAATATTTCCTTTATCACCATAGCCTCTAGAGCTTCCAAATATCACTTTGCCACCCACAAGAACTACCCATGAAGGGTTCTTGAGGTTAAAGCTGTAACTCTGTGAGATGATTTCACAGAACACAAAGAAGTTTCTGAGAAAACTTACTCTTTTGTTATCATGATATTTCTCAACTGTGTGCCTCTAAAGGGATCCGGAATATCTGTTCTCAGATTCCACACAGAAGCCATGAGGTTAAAGACCAGGAAATACACATGTAACCTGTGAGATGAATTAACAGAACACTAAGCAGTTTCTCAGAATGTTTCTTTCCAGATTTCATCTCAGGATATTTCCTTTTTCACCATAGCCCTCTATGGGCTTCCAAATATCACTTTGCAAATTCCACAAGATCTGTCTAAGCGAAAGGCTTCTTGAGGGGAAAGCTGTAACTCTGTGAGATGATTCCACAGAACACAAAGCCGTTTCTCAGAAAGCTTCTTTCTATTTGTTATCAGAAGATATTTACTTTGGCCCTATAGTCTTCAAAGGGATCCGAAATATCTGTTCTCAGATTCCACAGAAATAAGCCTAGCAAAGAGATCCAGGAAATACACATGTAACTCTGTGAGTGGAAGTCACAAATCACAAAGCAGTTTCTCAGAAAGCTTCTACCCCGTTTTTCTCGGAGGATATTTCCTTTTTCACCATGGCCCTCTACGGGCTTCGAAATATCACTTTGCGAATTCCACAAGAACAGGCTCAGCGAGAGCGAGCGACTTCTTGAGGGCAAAGCTGTAACTTCGTGAGATGAATTCACAGAACACTAAGCAGTTTCTCAGATAGCTTCTTTCCAGATTTCATCTGAGGATATTTCCTTTTTCACCGTAGCCCTCTATGGGCTTCCAAATATCACTTTACAAATTCCACAAGAACTGTGTTAGCGAAAGGCTTCTTGAAGGGACAGTTGTTACTCTGTGGGATGATTTCACAGAACACAAGGAATTTTCTCAGAAAGCTTCTTTCTCTTTTTATCAGAGGATATTTCCTTAGGCCCTATAGTCTTCATAGGGATCCTGAATATGTGTTCTCAGATTCCACAGAAATAAGGCTAGCAAAGAGATGCACGAAATACAGATGTAACTCTGTGAGTGTAAGTCACACATCACAAAGCAGTTTCTCAGAAAGCTTCTTTCTAATTTTTCTCTGAGGGTATTTTCTTTTCTACCATAGCCCTCAATGGGCTTCCAAATATCACTTTGCGAATTCCACAAGAACAGGCTTAGCGAGCGGCTTCTTGAAGGGAAAGCTGTAACTCTGAGAGATGAATAAACAGAACACTAAGCAGTTCTTCAGAAAGCTTCCTTCCAGATTTTATCTGAGGGTATTTCCTTTTTCACTTTAGCTCTCTATGGGCTTCCAAGTATCACTTTGCAAATTCCACAAGATCTGTCTAAGCGAAAGGCTTCTTGAGGGGAAAGCTGTAACTCTGTGAGATGATTCCACAGAACACAAAGCCGTTTCTCAGAAAGCTTCTTTCTATTTGTTATCAGAGGATATTTACTTTGGCCCTATAGTCTTCAAAGGGATCCGAAATATCTGTTCTCAGATTCCACAGAAATAAGCATAGCAAAGAGATCCACGAAATACAGATGTAACTCTGTGAGTAGAAGTCACACATCACAAAGCAGTTTCTCAGAACGCTTCTACCCCCTTTTTCTCGGAGGATATTTCCTTTTTCACCATGGCCCTCTACGGGCTTCGAAATATCACTTTGCGAATTCCACAAGTACAGGCTCAGCGAGCGGCTTTTTGAGGGGAAAGCTGTAACTCTGTGAGATGAATTCACAAAACACTAAGCAGTTTCTCAGAAATCTTCTTTCCAGATTTCATCTGAGGATATTTCCTTTTTCACCGTAGACCCCTATGGGCTTACAAATATCACTTTCCAAATTCCACAAGAACTGTCTTAGCGAAAAGCTTCTGGAGGGGAAAGCTGTAACTCTGTGAGATGATTTCACAGAACGCAAAGAAGTTTCTCAGAAAGGTTCTTTCTCTTTTTATTAGCTGATATTTCCTTTGGCCCTATAGTCATCATAGGGATCCGGAATATCTGTTCTTAGATTCCACAGACATAAGGCTAGCAAAGAGATCCACGAAACAGATGTAACTCTGTGAGTGGAAGTCACGCATCACAAAGCATTTTCTCAGAAAGCTTCTTTCCAGTTTTTCTCTGAGGATATTTTCTATTACACCGTAGCCCTCTATGGGCTTCCCGATATCACTTTGCGAATTCCACAAGAACAGGCTTAGCGAATGGCTTCTTGAGGGGAAAGCTGTAATTCTGTGAGATGAATTCACAGAACACTAAGCAGTTTCTCAGAAAGCTTCTTCTCTTTGTTATCGGAGGATATTTCCTTCGGCCCTGCGCCTTCAAGGATCCGAAGACTTGCTCTAAGAACTGCGAGAAATAAGTATTAGTAAAGAGATCCACGAAATACAGATAACTCTGCGAGTGGAAGTCACACTTCACAGCAGTTTCTCAGAAAGCTTCTTTCCAGATTTCATCGAGGGTATTCTTTTTCACCATATAGCCCTCTACGGGCTTCTAAATATCAATTGCAAATTCCACAAGAACTGTCTTGCTTAAAGGTTTCTTGAGGGGAAAGCCATGTAACTCTGTGAGATGATTTCACAGAACACAAAGCAGTTTTTCAGAAAGCTTCTTTCCAGTTTTTCTCAGATGATATTTTTATGACGGAGTCTCACTCTGTCGCCCAGGCTGTAGGTTCACGGGCCGGATCTCATTACTGCAAGATCCGCTTCCCTAGCTGGTTTATGCATTCTCTGCCTCAGCTTCTCCTGGGAGTAACTGGGAGTACAGGCTACGCCACCTCGCCCAGCTAGTTTTTAGTATTTTTAGCAGAGACGGGGTTTCACTGGGCTAGCCAGGATGGTCTCGATCTCCTTGACCTCGCCGTGATTCACCTGACTCGGCCTCCCAAAGTGCTGCTGGGATTACAGGCTTGAGCTAACGACCCGCAGCAGGATATTTTCTTTTTCACATAGCCCTAGGGCTTCCAAATATCAATACTTTTGACTCCCACAGAACTGCCCTTGAAGGAAAGGCTCTTCTTGAGGGGAACGGTAAATCTCCCCCTGTGAGATGATTACACAGTGAACACAAAGGATAGGCTCCTCGGAAAGTTTTCTCTTTGCTATCGGAGGATATTTCCGGCCCTCATGGTCTCTATAGGATCCGAAATATCTGTTCTCAGGATACCAGAAATAAGGCAAAGAGATCCACGAAATACAGACGTAACTCTGTGAGTGGGAAGTAACACATCTCAAAGCAGTTGTCTGAAATCTCTCCTTTCCAGTTTTTCTCGGAGGATATGTTTTTCACCATCGCCTCTATGGGCTTCCAACATCACTTTGAAATCCCACAAGAACTGTCTTAGCGTGTAAGGCTCCTGAGGGAAAGCTGTAACTCTGGGTGATGATTTCACAGAACACACAGAAGTTTCGTATTTCTTCTTCAGTTTTTCTCGAGCATTTTCTTTTTCCACCATAGCCCCTATGGGCTTCCAAACATCACTTTGCTAATTCCACAAGAACAGGCTTAGTGAGATGGCTTCGAGGGAAAGCTGTATCTCTGTGAGATGAATTCACAGAACACTAAGCAAGCCGTGTGGAGCTTCTTTTCCAGATTTCATCTGAGGATATTTCCTTTTTCACCATAGCCATCTATGAACCTCCAAATATCGCCAAAATTCCCACAAGAACTGTCTTAGCGAAAGGTTTGAGGGGGAAAGCTGTAATCCTGCGAGATGATTTCACAGGAACACAAAGAAGTTTCTCAGAAAGCTTCTTTCTCTTTGTGATTCGGAGTGATTTCTGTCTCATAGCTGTCTTCAAAGGGATCCAAATATCTGTTCTCAGATTCCACAGAAATAGTACAAGTATGAGATCCATGAAATACAGATGTAAATCTGTGATCAAGTCACACATCACAAAGCAGTTTCAGAAAGCTTTTCTTTCCAGTTTTTCTCGAGGATATTTTCTTTTTCACCATCGCCTCTATTTAAGCTTCCAAATATCACTTTCAGTGAAAAATTCAATAAGAAATAGGCTTAGCGAAATGGCTTGAGAGGAGAGCCGTGACTCTGTGAGATGAATCTGTCACAGAACACTAAGTAGTTTCTCAGAAAGCTTCTTTCCATATTTCCTCTGAGGATATCTCTCTTTTCACCATAGCCCCCTATAATTCTAAATATCACTTTGCAAATTCCACAAGAACTCTCTTAGCGGTGCTGCTTCTTGAGGGCAAAGCTGTAACTCCAGGAGATGATACAGAACACAAAGAAGTTTCTCAGAAAAGCCCTTTGTCTTTTTGTTGTTTGAGTGATATTTCCTTTGGCCCCATAGTCTGCAAAGGTCTCCGAAATATAATCCACAGAAATAAGGCGAAGCAAAGAGATCCTCGAAATACAGATGATGTAACTCTGTGTGTGGAGGTCACACATCACAAAGCAGTTTCTCAGAAAGCTTCTTTCCAGTATTTCTTTAGGATATTTTCTTTTTCACCGAGGGCCTCTATGGGCTTCCAATTTCACTTCATGCACTCCACAGGAACAGGCTTCATGAGCCGCTTCCTTAAGGAATGCTGTAACTCTGTGAGATCAATTTCACAGAACACAAAGAAGTTTCTCAGAATGCTTCCTTCTTTGTTGTCGGAGGATATTTCCTTTGGCCCTATAGTCTTCAAAGTGATGTGAAACATTCTGTTCTCAGATTCCACAGGTCAGCTAGCAAGGAGATCCACGAAATATAGATCTAACTCTTTGAAAGTGGAAGTCACACATCACAAAGATGTTTCTCAGAAACATACTTTCCAGTTTTTCTCTGAGGATAATTTATTTCTCCCCTTACAGTCTTCACGGAGTTCCAAATATCACTTTTCAAATTCCACAAGAACAGGCTTAGAAGGAAAGGCTTCTTGAGGGGAAAGCTGTAACTCTGTGAGATGAATTCACAGAACACTAAGCAGTTTCTCAGAAAGCTTTTCGCTGTGTTATCGGAGGATATTTCCTTTCGTCCTATTAAAGTCTTCAAAGGGATCTGAATACCTGTTCTCAGATTCCACAGAAATAAGGCTAGCAAAGAGATCCACGAAATACAGATGAACTCTGTGGAGGAGCTGCCATCAGAGCAGTTTCTCAGAAAGCTTCTTTCAAGTTTTTCGACGATATTTTCTTCTTTCAAAAATAGTCTTCTACGGGCTTCCAAATATCACTATAATTCCACAAGAACAGGCTTATGAAATGCTTGAGGAAAGCTGTAACTCAGGAGATGAATTCACAGAACACTAAGCAGTTTCTCAGAAAGCTTTCCAGATTTCATCTGAGGATATTTCCTTTTCAACATTGCCCTCTATGGTTTTCCAACATGCCTTTGCAAATTCCACAAGAACTGTCTTAGCTTAAAGGCTTTGAGGGGGAAAGCTGTAACACTGTGAGATGATTTCACAGAAAACAAAGACGTTTCTAAGAGAGCTTTTCTCTTTGTGATCAGAGGATATTTCCTTTGCCCTCTAGTCTCAAAGAGATCCTAATATCGGTTCTCAGATTCCACAGAAATAAGGCTAGCAAAGAGATCCACGAAATACAGATGTAACTCTCTGAGTGGAAGTCACACATCACAAAGCAGTTTCTCAGAAAGCTTCTTTCCAGTTTTTCTCGGGCATATTTTCTTTTTCACCGTAGCGCTCTACGGGCATCCAAATATCACTTTGTGAATTCCACAAGAACAGGCTTAGCGAGCGGCTTCTTGATGGGAAAGCTGTAACTTTGTGAGATGAATTCACAGAACACAAAGCAGAATCTCAGAAAGCTTCTTTCCAGATTTCATCTGAGGATATTTCCTTTTTCACCATTGCCCTCTATGGGCTTCCAAATATCCCATTGCATATTCCACAAGAACTGTCTTAGTGAAAACCTTCTGGTGGGGAAAGCTGTAACTCTGTGAGATGATTTCACAGAATACAAAGAAGTTTCTCAGAAACCTTCTTTCTCTTTGTGTTCGGAGGATATTTCCTTTGGCCCTATAGACTTCAAAGGGATCAGAAATATCTGTTCTCAGATTCCACAGATTTAAGGCTAGCAAAGATTTCCACGAAACACAGATGTAACTCTGTCCGTGGAAGTCACACATCACAAAGCAGTTTCTCAGGAAGTTCTTTCCAGTTTTTCTCGAAGGATATTTGTTTTTTCACCATAGTCCTCTAGGGGCTTCAAATATCACTTTGCGAATTTCACAAGAACAGGCTTAGCGAGCGGCTTCTTGTGGGGAATGCTGTAACTCTGTGAGATGAATTCACAGAACACTAAGCAGTTTCTCGCAAAGCTTCTTTACAGATGTCATCTCAGTATATTTCCTTTTAAACCATAGCCCTCTATGGGCTTCCAAATATCACTTTGCAAATTCCACAAGAGCTGTCTTAGCGAAAGGCTTCTTGAGGGGAAAGCTGTAAGTCCATGAGATGATTTCACAGAACCAAAGAAGTTTCTCAGAAAGTTTCTTTCTCTTTGTTATCGGAGGATATTTCCTTTGGCCCTATATTCTTCAATGGGATCCGAAATATCTCTTCTCAGATTCCACAGAAATAAGGCTACGAAAGAGATCCACGAAACACAGATGTAACTCTGTGAGTGGAAGTCACACTTCACAAAGCAGTTTCTAAGAAAGCTACTTTCCAGTTTTCTTGGAGACATTTCTTTTTCAACATAGCCCTCTATGCTGCCATAAATATTCACTTTGAGAAACTACTAAGAAGAAGTTTAGTGAGCGGCTTCGGGAAACCTGTAATGTGAGATGAATTGACAGAACACTCAAACAACAAGTTTCTCAGAAAGCTTCTTTCCAGATTTCAATCTGAGATAGCCTCTTTTTTCACCATGGCCTGGGCGCTCAAAACATCACTTTTGTACCCATTCTGAAGGAAAGGCTTGAGGGGAGCTGTACTCTGTGAGATGACGAACACAAAGAACTTTCTCAGAAAGCTTCTTTTTTCGTTATCGGATAATACTTTCCTTTGCCCCTATACAAAGGGATCCGAAATATTTTGTTCTCAGATTCCACAGAAATAAGGCTAGCAAAGAGATCCTGAAATACCGATGTAAGTCTGATCGTGGAAGTCGCAACATCACAAAGCAGTTTCTCAGAAAGCTTCTTTTCCAGTTTTTCTTTTTCACCATAGCTTCTATACCTTAACATCAATTTCGCAATCTTACAAGAGCATTTAGCTTGGAAGCTGCTTTTTAGGAAATCTGCACTCGCGGAGAATCAAATATGAATACTAAACAGTTTTCTAGAAAGCTTTTCCGGATTTCACTGAGATGCTTCTTTTTTCACCCACCGGTACGCTCTCAAAGACTTCTGCAAATGCCCCACAAACTGTCTTTTAGCGTTTCTGGAAGGAAAGCTAACTCTGTGGAGATGATCACAGAACACAAGAAGCTTCTCGAAAGCTTCTTTCTCTCTTGTTATCAGAGGATGTTTCTCGGCCTATAGTCTTCAAAGGATCCGAAATATTCGTTTCAGATTCCACAAGAAATAAGGTTAGCAAAGAGATCCACGAGCTGGCCAGATGTGTCTGCAGCGGAAGTCACAATAAAGCAAAGCCGCGTTGATCTTCTGAGTTTTCTCGGGATATTTTTTTTCACCGTAGCCCTCTAAGGGCTTCCAAATATCACTTGCGACCAACAAATGTAGCTAGCGGTTTCTTGAGGGGAAAGCTGTAACTCTGTGAGCGCTGAATTCACAGAACAAGCAGTTTCTCAGAAAGCTTCTTCCAGATTTCATCTGGTTATATTTTTCACCATTGCCTTCTATGGGCTTCCAAACATCCTCGCAACTGCAATAAACTGTCTTTAGCGAAAGGCTTGAGGGGAAAGCTGTAACTCTGTGATGATTTCATATTATAACACACAAAAGGAAAAGTTTCTGCAAAGCTTCTCTCTTTTTAGTGATCAATGGAGGATATTTCCTTTTGGCCCTCATAGTTTCGCGACCTGAAATATCTGTGCCCTGTTCCTACAATGGCAAGGCAAGAGATCCAATGGATGTAACTCATATGAGTGGATGTCACATATCAGATGTTAGCAGCTTTTCTCAGAAAGCTTTTCCACTTCTTTCTGAGGATATTTTCTTTTTCACTGTAGCCACCTAAGAGCTTCCTAATATTACTTAAGGGTCTGCAAAGGAACAAGGCTTAGCCAAAGTGTTTCGTGAGGGGAAAGCTGTAACTCTGGAAGATGAACCCACAGAACACTATACAGTTTCTGTAAAGCTTCTTCCAGGGATTTCATCTGAGATCTTTCCACCAGAGTCTCTATGGGATTCCAACATCACTTTGCAAATTCCACAAGAACTGTCTTACTAAAAGACTTTTGAGGGGTAAGCCGTTACCTGCAGATGATTTGGCCAGAACACAAAAAGAAGTTTCTGAAAGCTTCTTTTGCCCTTGTTATCAGAGGATATTTCTGTGGCCTTGTAGTCTCTGTGGGATGCGGAAATATCTTTCTCAGATTCCACAGAAATAAGTAATAGCAAAGAAATCCACGAAATACAGATGCACTCCAGTGAAGTGGAAGCACATACTCCACAAAAGCAGTATCTCAACGTCTTCTTCCTCCAAAGATCATTTTGGTAAATTCACAAGAACAGGCTTTAAGAGTGGCTTTTTGATGGAAAGCTGTAACTCTGGTAGATGAATCGCGTAACAGTAAGCAAAGTTCTCGTTTCTTCAGATTTCATCTGAGAGGATATTTTTCACCATGGCTCCAGGTGGCTTCCAAATATCCCTTGCAGGCCCGGGCAAGAACTGTCTTAGCGAAAGGCTTTGAGGGAAAGGTAACTGTGTGAGATGATTTCACAGAACACACCCCCGTTTTTCATCACTAGCTCCTTTTCTTCGTTATCGAGGATATTTCCTCATTCATAGTCTTTGAAGGGATCCTGAAATATCTGCTGCCGCGATTTCACAGAACAAGCCGCGATCCACGCCAGCCATAGATGAAATTCTGTGAGTGGAAGTCACATCACAGCAGTTTCAGAAAGCTTCTTCCAGTTTATCTCGAGGATATTTTTTCAATCACATGGCTACCAAATATCACTTTATCACCAAGAAATGCAGCCTTAGCTTAGCTGCTTGAGATCTAAAGCTGTAACTCTTGTGAGATGAATTCACAGAACACTGGGCAGTTTCTCAGAAAGCTTTCCAGATTTCATCTTAGACAGCCTTTTTAACTATAGCCCCCAAGGCCAAATACCTGTCTCGCAAAATGCCACAAGGAATCTGCCTCAAAAAGCTCTGTGAGATGATTCTCATGCAGAACACAAAGAACTCTTCTCAGAAAGCTTCTTTCTTCTGATTGGGTATATTTCTGTCACTGTAGTCTTTAGTATCTGTATCTGTTCTCAGATTCCACAGAAATAAGGCTAAGCAAAGAGATCCTACTAAACAGGAGGAAACTTTGAAAGCGGAAGCACACATCACAAAGGAGTTTCTCAGAAAGCTTCTTTCCAGATTTCATCTTGAGACATTCTCTTCACCTATACCCCAGGCTTCCCAACATCACTTTGCAATTTCCACAAGAACTGCTTTCATAAATGCCTTTTGAGGGGAAAGCTGTAACTCTGAGTGATGATTTCATACATCACTGCAAAGAAAGCTCTCTAAAGCTTCTTTTCTTAGAGTTATCGGAGGATATTTCCTTTGGCCCTATAGTCTTCAAAAGGTACCGAAATATCTGTTCTCAGATTCCACAGAAATAAGGCTAGCAAAGAGATCCACGAAATACAGATGTAAATCTGTGAGATGAATTAACAGAACACTAAGCAGTTTCTCATAAAGCTTCTTTCCAGATTTCATCTGAGGATATTTCCTTTTTCACCATAGCCCTCTATGGGCTTCCAAATATCACTTTGCCAATTCCACAAGAACTGTCTTAGCGAAAGGCTTCTTGAGGGGAAAGCTGTAACTCTGTGAGATGATTTCACAGAACACAAAGAAGTTTCTCAGAAAGCTTCTTTCTCTTTGTTATCGGAGGATATTTCCTTTGGCCCTATAGTCTTCAAAGGGATCCGAAATATCCATTCTCAGATTCCACAGAAATAAGGCTGGAAAAGAGATCCACGAAATACACATGTAACTCTGTGAGTGGAACTCACACATCACAAAGCCGTTTCTCAGACAGCTTCTTTCCACTTTTTCTCGGAGGATAGTTTCTTTTTCACCATAGCCCTCTATGAGCATCCAAATATCACTTTGCGAATTCCACAAGAACAGGCTTAGTGAGCGGCTTCCTGAGGGGAAAGCTGTAACCCTCTGAGAAGAATTCACAGAACACTAAGCAATTTCTGAGAAAGCTTCTTTCTCTTTGTTTTCGGAGGATATTTCCTTTGGCCCTATAGTCTTCACATGGATCCGAAATATCTGTTCTCATATTCCACAGAAATAAGGCTAGCAAAGAAATTCACGAAATACAGATGTAACTCTGTGAGTGGAAGTCACACATCACAAAGCAGTTTCTCAGAAAATTTCTTTCCAGTTTTTCTCGGAGGATATTATCTTTTTCACCGTAGCCCTCTATGGGCTTCTAAATATCACTTTGCTAATTCCACAAGAACAGCCTTAGTGAGCGGCTTCTTGAGGGGAAAGCTGTAACTCTGTGAGATGAATTCACAGAACACTAAGCAGTTTCTCAGAAAGGTTCTTTCCAGATTTCATCTGAGGATATTTCCTTTTTCAACATAGCCCTCTATGGGCTTCCAAATATCACTTTGCAAAGTCTACAAGATCTGTCTTAGAGAAAGCCTCCTGAGGGGGAACCTGTAACTCGGAGAGATGATTTCACAAAACACAAAGAAGTTCTCATAAAGCTTCTTTGTCTTTGTTATCCGAGGATATTTCCTTTGGCCTAGAGTCTACAACGGGATCTGAAATATCTGTTCTCAGATTCCAGAGAAATAAGGCTAGCAAAGAGATCCACGAAACACAGATGTAACTCTGTGAGTGGAAGTCACACATCACAAAGCAGTTTCTCAGAAATCTTCTTTCCAGTTTTTCTCGGAGGATATTTTCTTTTTCACCGTAGCCCTCTATGGGCTTCCAAATATCACTTTGCAAATTCCACAAGAACTGTGTTAGTGAAAGTCTTCTTGAGGGGAAAGGTGTAACTCTGTGAGATGATTTCACAGAACACAAAGAAGTTCCTCAGAAAGCTTCCTTCTCTTTGTAATCCGAGGATATTTCCTCATGGCCCTATATTCTTCAAAGGGATCGGAATTATCTGTGTTCAGATTCCACAGAAATAAGACTAGGAAAGAGATCCACGAAATATAGATGTAACTCTGTGAGTGGAAGTCTCGCATCACAAAGCAGATTTTCAGAAAGCTTCTTTCCAGTTTTTATCAGAGGATATTTTCTTTTTCACCATAGCCCTCTATGGGCTTCCATATATCACTTTGCAAAGTCCACAAGAAGAAGCTTAGCGAGCGGCTTCTTGAGGGAAAGGTGTAACTCTGTGAGATGAATTCACAGAACACTAAGCAGTTTCTCAGAAAGCTTCTTTCTCTTTGTTATCGGAGGACATTTCCTTTTGTACTATAGTCTTCAATGGGATCGAAATATCTGTTCTCAGATTCAACAGAAATAAGGCTAGCAAAGAGATCCAGGAAATACAGATGTAACTCTGTGAGATGAATTAACAGAACACTAAGCAGTTTCTCAGAAAGCTTCTTTCCAGATTTCATCTGAGGATATTTCCTTTTTTCCCCTTAGCCCTCTATGGGCTTCCAACTATCACTTTTGAAATTACACAAGAACTGTCTTAGCGAAAGGCTTCTTGAGGAGAATGCTGTAACTCTGTGAGATGATTTCTCAGAACACAAAGAAGTTTCTCAGAAAGCTTCTTTCTCTTTGTTATTGGAGGATATTTCCTTTGGCCCTATATTCTTCAAAGTGATCCGAAACATCTGTTCTCAGATTCCACAGAAATGAGGCTAGCAAAGAGATCCACGACATACAGATATAACTCTGTGAGTGGAAGGCACACATCACAAAGCAGTTTCTCAGAAAGCTTCTTTCCAGTTTTTCTCGGAGGATATATGCTTTTTCAACATAGCCCTCTAGGGGCTTCCAAAAATCACTTTGCAAATTCCACAAGAACAGGCTTAGCGAGCGGCTTCTTGAGGGGAAAGCTGTAACTCGCAGACACCAGAACACGAGGATATTTTCGCCCTATAGTCTTCAAGGGAACTCTAACATCTGTTCTCAGATTCCACAGAACAGTCGAAAGCAAAGAAATCCATGAAATACAGATGTAACCTTGTGGAGTGGAAGTCACGCGATCACAAAGCAGTTTCTCAGAAAGATTCTTTCCAGTTTTTATCGGAGATATTTTCTTTTTCACCATAGCCCTCCCCTATGGGCTTCCAAATATCACATGCGAGTTCCAATAAGAACATACTTTCTTGCAAGGTTTTTGAGGGAAAAGCTGTAACCTGTGAGGATGAATTCACAGAACACTAAGCAGCTTCAGAAAGTTTCTTTCCAGGTTTTTTCGAGAGGATATTATTCTTTACTCCATAGCCCCTCTGGCTTCCAAATATCACTTTGCAAATTCCACAAGAACTGTCTAGCGAAAAGGCTTCTGAGGGGTAAACCAGAATCCCCAGGAGATGATTTCCACAGAACACAAGAAGTTTCTCAGAAGCTTCTTTCTCTCGTGTTATCGATATTTCCTTTGGCCCCTATATAGTCTTCAAAGGGATCCAAAAATATGTTCTCATATATACCACTAGAAGGCTAGCAAAAGAGTCCACTTAAATACAGAGATGTGTAACTCTGTGAGTGGAAGTGACACATCACAAAGCAGTTTCTCAGGAAAGCTTCTTTCCAGTTTTTCTCGGAGGAGTTTCTTTTTAACCATAGCCCCGAAGGGCTTCGGAATATCACTGCGTAATTCCACAGCAACAGGGCTGGCTGAAGGGTTTCTGAGGGGAGAAAAGCTTCCTGTAACTTCAGGAGAAGTGTCTGTTGAACACTCAAACAAAGCCAAGCAGTCTCTTTCCAGATATCATCTCCGAGGATATTCCTTTTTTCACCACATAGCCCTCTATGGGCTTCCAAATATCACTTTGCAAATTCCACAAGAACTGTCTTAGCGAAAGGCTTCTGGAGGGGAAAACTGTAACTCTGTGAGATGATTTCACAGAACACAAAGAAGTTTCTCAGAAAGATTCTTTCTCTTTTTGATCGGAGGATATTTCCTTTGGCCCTATAGTCTTCAAGGGGATACGAAATATCTGTTCTCAGATTCCACAGAAGGAAGGCTAGCAAAGAGATCCACGAAATACAGATATAACTGTGTGAGTGGAAGTAACACTTCACAAAGCAGTTTCTCAGAAAGCTTCATTCCACTTTTTCTCGGAAGATATTTTCTTATTCACCATAGCCCTCTATGTTCTTCCAAATATCACTTTGTAAATTCCACAAGAACAGGCTTAGCGAGCGGCTTCTTTAGGTGAAAGCTGTAACACTGTCAGACGGATTAACAGAACACTAAGCAGTTTCTCGGAATGCTTCTTTCCAGATTTCATCTGAGGATATTTCCTTTTTCACCACAGCCCTCTACGGGCTTCCAAATATCACCTTGCAAATTCCACAAGAACAGTCTTAGCGAGCGGCTTCTTGAGGAGAAAGCTGTAAATCTGTGAGATGAATTCACAGAACACTAAGCAGGTTCTCCCAAAGCTTCTTTCCAGATTTCAGCTGTGGATAATTCCTTTTTCACCGTAGCCCTCTAAGGGCTTCCAAATATCCCTTTTCAAATTCCACAATAACTGTCTTAGCGAAACGCTTCTTGAGGGGAAAGCTGTAACTCTGTTGAGTGATTTCACCGAACACAAAGAAGTTTCTCAGAAAGTTTCTTTCTCTGTGTTATCCGAGGATATTTCCTTTGACCCTATAGTCTTAAAAGGGATCCGAAATATCTGTTCTCAGATTCCACAGCAATAAGGCTAGCAAAGACATCCACGAAATTCAGATGTAATTCTATGGATGGAAGTCACACATCCCAAAGCAGTTTCTCAGAAAGCTTCTTTCCAGTTTTTCTCGGAGGATATTTTCTTTTTCACCATAGCCCTCTATGGGCTTCCAAATATCACTTTCCGAATTCCAAAAGAACAGGCTTAGCGAGCGGCTTCTTGAGGGGAAAGCTGTAACTGTGTGAGATGAATTCACAGAACACTAAGCAGTTTCTCCGAAAGCCTCTTTCCAGATTTCATCTGAGGATATTTCCTTTTTCACCATAGCCCCTCTATGGGCTTCCAACATCTCTTTGCAAAATCCACAAGAACTCTCTTAGCTAAAGGCTTTGAGAGAGGAAAGCCAACTCTGTGAGATGATTTCACACAAAGAAGTTTCTCAGAAAGTTTTTCTCTGTGTTATCGGAGGATATTTAATGTGGCCCTATAGTTCTCTAAAGGATCCGAAATATCTTTTCAGATTCCACAGAAATAAGCAAGGAGAGATTCACGAACAGATGAAATCAGAGTGGTGTCCATCACAAAGTGCTGCAGGAAAGCTTTTTACATCTTTTTTCGAGCATATTTTTCTTTCCAATCGCAGGGCCCCCAGACTTTCTTTCAATATCACTTTGCGAATTCCACAAGAACAGGCTTAGCGATCGGCTTCTTGAGGGGAAACCTGTAAGACTGTCAGATGAATTAACAGAACACTAAGCGGTTTCTCGGAATGCTTCTTTCCAGATTTTATCTGAGGATATTTCGTATTTCACCATGGCCCTCTATCGGCTTCCAAATATCACTTTGCAAATTCCACAAGAACTGTCTTAGCGAAAGGCTTCTTAAGGGGAAAGCTGTAACTCTGTGAGATGATTTCACAGAACACATAGAAGTTTCTCAGAGAGCTTCTTTCTCTTTGTTATCAGAGGATATTTCATTTGACCCTATAGTCTTCAAAGGGATGTGAAATATCCGTTCTCAGATTCCACAGAAATAAGGCTACCAAAGAATTCCACGAAATACAGATGTAATTCAGTGAATAGAAGTCACACATCACAAAGCAGTTTCTCAGAAAGCTTCTTTCCACTTTTTCTCGGAGGATATTTTCTTTTTCACCATAGCCCTCTATGGGCTTCCAAATATCACTTTGCGAATTCCACAGGAACAGGCTTAGCGAGCGGCCTCTTGAGGGGAAAGCTGTAACTCTCTGAGATGAATACATAGAACACTAAGCAGTTTCTCAGAAAGCTTCTTTCCAGATTTCATCTGAGGATATTTCCTTTTTCACCATATCCCTGTACGGGCTTCCAAATATGACTTTGCAAATTCCACAAGAACTCTCTTAGCGAAAGGCATCTTGAGGGAACAGCTGTAACTCTGTGAGATGATATCACAGAACACAAAGAAGTTTTTCAGAAAACTGCCTTCTCTTTGTGATCAGAGGATATTTCCTTTGGCCCTATAGTCTTCAAAGTGATCCGAAATATCTGTTCTCAGATTCCACAGAAATAAGGCTAGCAAACACATCCACGAAATACAGATGTAACTCTGTGAGTGGAAGTCACACATCACAAAGCAGTTTGTCAGAAAGCTTCTTTCCAGTTTTCGCGGAGGATATTTTCTTTTTCACCGTAGCCCTCTATGGGCTTCCAAATATCACTTTGCGAATTCCACAAGAACTGGCTTAGTGAGCGGCTTCTTGAGGTGAAAGCTGTAACCCTGTGAGATGAATTCACAGAACACTAAGCAGTTTCTCGGAAAGCTTCTTTCCAGATTTCATCTGAGGATATTTCCTTTTTCACCATAGTCCTCTATGGGCTTCCAAATATCACTTTTGAAATTCCACAAGAACTGTGTAACCTGTGAGATGAATTCACAGAACACTAAGCAGTTTCTCGGGAAAGCTTCTTTCCAGATTTCATCTGAGGATATTTCCTTTTTCACCATAGTCCTCTATGGGCTTCCAAATATCACTTTTGAAATTCCACAAGAACTGTCTGGCGAAGGCTTCTTGAGGGAAATGTGTAACTCTGTGAGATGGATTTCACAGAACACAAAGTAGTTTCTCAGAAGCTATTTTTCTCTTTGTGATGGATATTTCCTTTGGCTATAGTCTTCAAAGGGATCGAAATATCTATTCTCAGTTTCCACAGAAATAAGGCTATGAAAGTGATCTGAAATATAGATGTAACACTGTGAGTGGAAGTCTAGCATCACAAAACAGATTTTCAGAAAGCTTCTTTCCAGTTTTATCAGAGATATTTTCCTTTTCACCACGCCAATACTAAGGACTCCATATATCACTGAAATCACAAGAACAGGCTTGAAGCCCGGCTTCTTGAGGAAGGTGTAACTCTGAGATGAATTCACAGAACACTAAGCATTTTTCTCAGAAATCTCTTTCTCTTTGTTGCTCGGAGGATATTTCTTTCCTTTAGAACCTTTATTGATGGGATGAAATATCTGTTTATAGGTCCAACAGAAATAAGGCTATATACGAGATCCACGAAAATACAGATGTAACTCTGTGAGATGAATTAACAGAACACTAAAGCAGTTTCTCAGAAAGCTTCTTTCTAGATTTCATCCTAAGATTTTTTTTCACAATAGCCCTCTATGGGTTCCAACTATCACTTTTGAAATTACACAAAGAACTGTCTTAAGCGAAAACTTCTTGAGGAGAAAGCTGTAACTCTGTGAGATGATTTCACCAGAACACAAAGTTTCTCATAAAGCTTCTTTATCTTTGTTATTAGAAAGAGATATTTCCTTTAGCCCCTACTGTTCTTCAAGTGATCCGAGAGAAATATCTGTTCTCAGATTCCACAGAAATAAAGGCCTTAAAGAGATCCCACGACATACAGATATAACTCTGTTGGTGGAACACATCACAAAGCAGTTTCTCAGAAAGCTTCTTTCAGTTTTCTCGGATATTTTTTTTTTAACATAGCCCTCTATGGGATTCTTATATCACTTTGGAATTCCTACAGAACAGGCTGGTAGCTTCTTGAGTGGAAGCTGTAACTCTGTGAGATGAATTCACAGAACACTAAGCAGTTTCTCGAGCTTCTTTCAGATCTGAGGATAATTCTTTCACAGCCCTCATGGGCTTCAAATATCACTTTGCAAATTCACAAGAACTGTCTTGGCGAAAGGCCTCCTGAGGGGAAAGCTGTAACTCTGTGAGATGATTTCTAGAACACAAAGTTTCTCAGAAAGCTTCTTTCTCTTTATTGTGGAGGGATATTTCCTTTGGCGGTACTGGCCTGCAAAAGGTCCGAAATATCTGTTCTCAGACTCCCACAGAAATAAAGGCTAGCAAAGAGATCCACGAAATACAAGTAACTCTGTGAGTGGAAGTCACATCTGAAGCAGTTTCTCAGAAATCTTCTTCCAGTTTTCTCGGAGGATATTTTCTTTTTCACCACAGACCTCTATGGGCTTCCAGAAATACCAGTTGCGAATTCTGCAAGACAGGCTTAGCGGCGGCCTCTTGAGGTGAAATCTGTAGCACTCTGTGTGATGATTTCACAGAACACAAAGTTTCTCAAGCTTCTTTCCAGTTTCGAGGATATTTTCTTTTCACCACAACCCTCTATGGGCTTCCATATATCACTTCTGGGAATTCCACAAGAACAGGCCTAAGGGTGGATTCTTGAGGGGAAGCTGTAACTCTCTGAATGAATTCACAGAACACTAAGCAGTTCCTCGGAAGAGTTTCTTCAGATTTCATCAGAGGATATTTCCTTTTTCACCATAGCCCTCTATGGGCTTCCATATATCACTTTGTAGAATTCCACGGGAACTATCTTAAGCGAAAGGTTTCTTTAAGGATAGCTGTAACTCTGTCAGATTTTTCACAGAACATAAAGCGTTCCTCAAGCTTCTTTCTCTTTAATCAGAGGATATTTCTTTGGCTATAGTCTTCAGGGATCGAAATATCTGTTCTCAGATTCCACAGAAACAAAGGCAAGGAAAGAGATAAATGAAATGCAGATGTAACTCGGTGAGTGGAGTCACACATCACAGAACAGTTTCTCAGAAGCTTCTTTCCAGTTTTTTCTCGAGGAGGTCATTTTCTTTCCCCATGACAGCCCTCTATGGGCTTCCAAATAACTTTGCAAATTCACAAGAACTCTCTTAGCGAAAGGGCTTTGCCAGGGAAATCTGTAACTCTGGATGGTTTTACAGAATACAAAAGGGGTTTCTCAGAAAGCTTCTTGCCTCTTTGTGATCGGGAGGATATTTACTTTGGCCCTCTAGAACCTTTAAAGGGATCCAGTCTCTGTTCAGGAGTTACAGAAATAAGTCTAGCAAAGAGATCCACGACATACAGATGTAACTCTGTGAGTGGAAGTCACATATCAGAAAAGAAGTTTCTCAGAAAGCCTTAACAAGTTTTCTCTCGACGATGTATAGCTGCCACTTAGCCTCTATGGGCTTCACAGAAATACCACTTTGTGAATTCCACGAGAACAGAGCCTATGAAGTGGGTTTTGAGGGAAAATTCAAAATAAATGAGATGAATCCTGAACCTAAGCAGTAGTTCTGAAGCTTCTTTCCAGTTTCATGTGAGGATATTTCTTTTTTCACCATAGCACTCTATGGGCTTCAAATAGCACTTTACCAAATTCACAAAGAAATGTCTTAGCGAAAGGCTTCTGGAGGAAATGTAAATCTATGAGCTGTTCACAGAACACAAAGAAGTTTCTGAAGCTTCTTTCTGTTTGTTATCGAGAAGGGTATTTCCTTTGGCCTATATAGTCTTCAAAGGTTCGAAATATCTGTTCTCAGATTCCAGAAATAAAACTATAAAGATCCATGAAATACAGTTGTAACTCTGTGTGAGTGGAAGTGCACATGCAAAGCAGTTTCTCCAAATCTTCTTTCCAGTTTTTCTCTGAGGATATTTTGTTTTCCCATAGCCCTCTGTGGGCTTCAAATATCACTCTTTGAATTCCACAAGCACAGATTTAGCGGCTTTTGATGGGAAAGTTCTAGCTCTATAATGAATTGACAGAACACTAAGCGGTTCTCCGAAACCTTCTTTCCAGATTTCATCAAAGATATTTCAGCACTTCACCCATAACCTTCTGACTATCTCTTTGAAAATTCCACAGACTATCTTGAAAGGCTTCTTGGGCGAATGAACTCTGTGAGATTTATCATGGAACATAAAGATGTTCCTCAGAAAGCTTCCTTCTCTTTGTATTAGGAGGGTATTTCCTTTGGCCTATAGTCTTAAAAGGATCCGAAATATCATTCTCAGTTTCACAAATCGTATATAAAGTGATCCCACAGAAATATAGATGTAACTACTGGAGTGGAAGTCTAGCATCACAAAGCAGATTTTCAGAGAAACTTCTTTCCAGTTTTATCAAGAGGGATATTTTCTTTTTCACCATAGCCCTCTAAGGGCTTCATATATCACTTTGCAAAGTCCACAGAACAGGCTTAGCACGACCTATTTCTTGAGGGGAAAAGGTGTAACTCTGTGAGATGAATTCACAGAACTTTGTATTTTCTCAGAATATATTTCTCTTTGTTATCGGAGGGATATTTCCTTTCATACTATAGTCTTCAATGGGATCGAAATATCTGTTCTCAGATTCAACAGAAATAAGGCTAGCAAAGAGATCCACGAAATACAGATGTAACTGTGAGATGAATTAACAAGAGCATAAATAAGTTTCTCAGAAAGCTTCTTTCTAGATTTCATCTAAGATTTTTTTTTTCACAATATCCTCTATGGGTTCCAACTATCACTTTTTGAAATTACACAGAACTATGTTAGCGAAGGCTAGCAGGGAGAAAGCTGTAACTCTGTGAGATGATTTCACAGAACACAAAGTTTCTCATAAAGCTTCTTTATCTTTGTTATTAGGATATTTCCTTTGGCCTATGTTATTCTTCAAAGTGATCGAGAATATCTGTTCTCAGATTCCCACAGAAATAAAGGCTATGAGATCCACGACATACAGATATAACTCTGTTAGTGGAAGGCACACATCACAAAGCAGTTTCTCCAGCTTCTTCCAGTTTTTCGGTTGTTTTTTAACATAGCCCTCTATGGGATTCTTATATCACTTTGCTGGAATTCCCACAGAGCAGCAGGCTGGTGGCGGCTTCTTGAGTGGAAAGCTGTAACTCTGTGAGATGAATTCACAGAACGCTAGCAGTTTCGAGCTTCTTTCCAGATTTCATCTGAGGATAGTGCTTGCTTTCACGTGGCCACTCTATGGGCGCAAATATCACTTTGCAAATTCCACAAGAACTATCTTGGCGAAAGGCCTCCTGAGGGAAAGCGCTTAACTCTGTGAGATATTCACAGAACACAAAGAAGTTTCTCGCTTCACTATTGAAGGAATCTTCCTTTGGCATTATAGCCTGCAAAGGATCGAAATATCTGTTCTCAGACTCCACAGAAATAAGGCTAGCAAAGAGATCACGAAATGCAGTAACTCTGTGAGTGGAGTCACATCACCCGAAACGGTTCTCAGAAATCTTCTTTCCAGTTTTTCTCGGAGGATGTTTCTTTTCATAGACCTCTATGGGCTTCCCAAATACCAGTTGCAGATTCTACAAGAACAGGCTTAATGGCGGCCTCTTGAAGGTGAAATCTACAACTCTCTGTGTGATGATTTCACAGAACACAAAAGAAGTTTGTCTCAGAGCTTTGCTTAGTTTTTCGAGGATATTTTCTTTTCACCACTTGGCCCTCTATGGGCCCATGTATAATATCACTTTGGGAATTCCACAAAGACAGGCTAAGGAGGCGGATTCTTGAGGGGAAAGCTGTAACTCTCTGAGATGAATTCACAGAACACTAAGCAGTTCCTCGAGGAAAGTTTCTTTCAGATTTCATCGAGGATATTTCCTTTTCACCATAGCCCTCTATGGGCTTCCATATATCACTTTGTAAATTCCACAAGAACTGTCTTAGCGAAAGGTTTCTTTAAGGGATAGCTGTAACTCTGTCAGATTTTTTCACAGAACATAAAGACGTTCCTCAGAAAGCTTCTTTCTCTTTGTAATCAGAGGATATTTCCTTTGGCCCTATAGTCTTCAAAGGGATCCGAAATATCTGTTCTCAGATTCCACAGAAACAAGGCAAGGAAAGAGATAAATGAAATACAGATGTAACTCGGTGAGTGGAAGTCACACATCACAGAACAGTTTCTCAGAAAGCTTCTTTCCAGTTTTTCTCGGAGGATATTTTCTTTTTCCCCATAGCCCTCTATGGGCTTCCAAATAGCACTTTGCAAATTCCACAAGAACTCTCTTAGCGAAAGGCTTCTTGAGGGGAAATCTGTAACTCTGTGAGATGATTTCACAGAATACAAAGAAGTTTCTCAGAAAGCTTCTTGCTCTTTGTGATCGGAGGATATTTACTTTGGCCCTCTAGTCTTCAAAGGGATCCGATATGTCTGTTCTCAGATTCCACAGAAATAAGTCTAGCAAAGAGATCCACGACATACAGATGTAACTCTGTGAGTGGAAGTCACATATCAGAAAGAAGTTTCTCAGAAAGCTTCTTTCCAGTTTTTCTCCGACGATATTTTCTTTTTCACCATAGCCCTCTATGGGCTTCCAAATACCACTTTGTGAATTCCACAAGAACAGGCCTAGCGAGTGGGTTTTGAGGGGAAAATTCTAGCTCCGTGAGATGAATTCACAGAACACTAAGCAGTTTCTCAGAAAGCTTCTTTCCAGATTTCATGTGAGGATATTTCTTTTTTCACCATAGCACTCTATGGGCTTCCAAATATCACTTTGCAAATTCCACAAGAAATGTCTTAGCGAAAGGCTTCTGGAGGGGAAAGCTGTAAATCTATGAGCTGATTTCACAGAACACAAAGAAGTTTCTGAGAAAGCTTCTTTCTGTTTGTTATCGAAGGGTATTTCCTTTGGCCCTATAGTCTTCAAAGGGATCCGAAATATCTGTTCTCAGATTCCACAGAAATAAGGCTAGCAAAGACCATGAGAAATACAGTTGTAACTCTGTGAGTGGAAGTCACATCCTGGCTTAGTTTCTCGGGGAAATCTTCTTTCAGTTTTTCTCTGAGGGATATTTTGTTTTCCCCGCAGCCCTCTGTGGGCTTCCAAATATCACTCTTTGGATTTCTCCAAAACACAAGATTTAGAAAGCTTTTGTTGGAAAGTTCTAACTCTATAATATAATTGACGGAACGCTAAGCGGTTTCGTCAGAGCCTTGCTTTCCAGATTTCATCGAGATATTTCCTTTTCACCATAGCCCTCTCTTTGAAATTCCACAAGAACCATCTTAAAGACTTCTTGAGGAGTAAAAGATAGAACTCTGTGAATTTTTATCATGGAACATAAAGATGTTCCTCAAGCTCCTTCTCTTATGTCGGAGGTATTTCAGCCATATAGTCTTCAAAGGGATCCGAAATATATTCAGATTCCACAGAAACAAAGGCCTTAAAAGAGATCCACAGAAATACAGTAACTTCGGTGAGTGGAAGTCACACAGTTTCTCAAGCGGTTGTATCGAGGATATTTACTTTCTCCCCATAGCCTCAATATTGGCTTCGAAATATCACTGCTAATTCCACGAAACTCTCTTGTGAAAAGGCTTCTTGGGGAAAGCTGTAACTCGTGAGATGATATCACAGAACACAAAAGAAGTTCACAAGCTTCTTTCTCTTTGTATGGATATTTCGCTGGCCCTGATGGGATCGAAATATCTGATCAATTCCACAAAAATAAGGCTAGCAAAGATCACACGAAATAGAAGTGTAACTCACAGTGGAAGTCACACATCACAAAGCAGTTTCTCAGAAGGTTCTTTCCACGTTTTCTGGGAGGATATTTTCTTTTTCGTGGCCCTCTGGGCTTCAAATATCACTTGGCGAATTCCACAAGAACAGCCTTAGCGAGGCAGCTTCTTGGTGAAAAGATGTAACCTCTGTGAGATCCAGATTCACAGAACACTAAACGTTTTCTCAAGCTTCTTTCCAGATTTCATCTGAGGATATTTCATTTTTCATAGCCCTCTATGGAAATTACTGTCTTAGCAAAAGCTGGCGAGAGGGAAAGCTGTAACTCTGTGAAAGTGATTTTAGAGAACCACAAAGAAGTTCTCAGAAGCTTCTTTCTCTCTCATTATCGGAGGATATTTCGCTGGCCTATAGTCTTCAAAGGGATCATGCGGTTCTCAGATTCCACAGACATAAGGCTAGGAAAGAGACATCCACAGTAAGGGTACTGGCTCTGTGAGGTGGAAGTCACGTTACAAAAGCAGTTTCCTCAAGCTTCCCTTCAGTTCTTTGAGGATATTTTCTTTTTCACCATAGCCATCTATAGGCTAAATTATCACTGCGAATTCCCATAGACAGAGGTAAGTAGGCTCCTTGAAGGGAAAGCTGTAACTCACAGAGATAGATTACAGAACACTAAATAGTTTCTCTGAAATATTCTTTTACCCAGATTTCAGCACTTTCTATAACCACTCTATAGGCTTCAAATATCACCCCTACCAAATTCACAAGGAGACTGTCTTGCTTGAAAGGCTGTGAGGGCAAGCTACAACTCCTGTGAGATGATTTCACAGAACACAAGAAGTTTCTCAAACGCTTCTTTCTCTTTTTGTTGTTGGAGGATGTTTCCTTGGCCCTGTAGTCTTGAGGATCCGAAATGTCTGTTCTCCGGATTCACAGGAAATAGGGCTGTGAGATCCTGGCCAGATGTAACTCTGTGAGGTGGAGTCACACGTCACAGAAGGTTTCTCGGAAGTTCTGGCTCCGGTTTTCTCAGAGGATATATCTTTTCACCATAGCCCTCAATGGGTTTTCCAAATATCACTTTGCGAATTCCACAAGAACAGGCTTAGCGATAGGCTGTTTGAAGCTTCCTGAAACAGTCGAGATGAATTACAGAACACTAAGCAGTTTCAGAGCTTCTTTCCAAGATTTCATCTGTGAGGATATTTCCTTTTTCATTAGCCACTCTATGGGCTTCCAAATATCACTTGCAAATTCCACAAGACTGTCTTACGAAGGCTTCTTGAGAAAGCTATAAGTCTGTGAGATGATTTCTAGGAACACAAGAAGGTTCTCAGAGAGCTTCTTTCTGTTGTGATAGCCAGGATATTTCCTTGCTTGTTCTTCAGGGATCGAGAAATATCTGTTTCTCAGATTCCACAAATAAGAGCTAGCAAAAGAGATCCACGAAATACAGATGTACCTCTGTGACTGCGTCACCATCACAAAGCAGTTTCTCTGAAATCTTCTTTCCTTTTTCTCGAGATGTTCTCGTAGCCTCATGGGCTTCCAAATATCATGCGCAGAGTTCACCGGGTTTTGGCTGGTGGGCTTTGTGGCTCTGTGGGGATGGTTGGACATAAGCAGTTTCTCAAGCTTCTTTCCAGATTTCATCTGAGGATGCTTCCTTTCACCATGGCCCTCCTCACGAGGCACAAGATATCACTTTGCAAATTCCTATAGAACTATCTTATTGAAGGCTTCTTAGGGGAAAGCTGTAACACTGTGGATGATTTCCCAGAACACAAAGAGCTACAAACCTTCTTTTTCTGATATCGGATATTTCCTTTAGCCTATAGTCTTAAAGGGTTCAAATCTGTTCTCAAGATAAAACAGAAATAAGGCTTGCAAAGAGATCCACGAAATACAGATGTAACTCTTGACTGGAAGTCACATCACAAAGCAGTTTCTCAGAAGCTTCTTTCCAGTTGTTCTCGAGGATATTTTTCTTTTCCCCAAGAGCCCTCAGTGGAAGCTGGAAATATCTCTTTAGAATTCCACAAGAACAGGCTTAGCGGCGGCTTCTTGAGAAAGCTGTAACTCTGTGAGATGAATTCACAGAACATAAGCAGTTTCTCAGAAGCTTCTTTCCAGATTTCATCTGAGGATATTTCCTTTTCACCGTGGCCACTCATATAGGCTTCCAAATATCACTGCGAATTCCACAAGAACTGTGTTAGCGAAAGGCTTCAGGGAATGCTGTAATTCTGAGATGATTTCACAGAACACGAAGTTCCTCAAGAAACCTTCCTTCTCTTTGTTATCGAGGATATTTCCTTTGGCCTACAGAACCCTTCAAAGGGATCAAATATCTGTTTCAGATTAAACAGAAATAAGGCTAGAAAAAAGTGATAAACAGAAATAGGAGTACTTAACACTGTGAGTGGAAGTCACACATCACAGAAAGCAGTTTCTCAAGCTTCTTTCCAGTTTTCGAGGAGGACTTTTCTTTTCAACATAGCCCTTGGTGGGCTTCAAATATCACTGAATTCCACAAGAACAGTCTTCATGGCTACTTGAGGGAAGCTGTAATCCTGTGAGATGAATTCACAGAACACCAAATGCTTTCAAACCTTCTTTCCAATTTCATCTGAAATCCCTTTCTCTACATAGCCCTCTTTGGGCTTCCAGATATCCTTTGCAAATTCCCACAAGAACTGTCTTAGCGAAAGGCTTCTTGAGGGAAGCTGCTCTCTGAGATGATTCCACGGAACCACAGAGAAGTTCCTCAAGCTTTCTTCTCTTTGTTATTGAGGGATATTTCCTTCATAATCTTCAAAGGGATCGAAATATCTGTTCTGAACTCCACAGAAATAGGATAGCAAAGGATCCACAGAAATACAGATGTAACTCATTGAGTGGAGTCACATCACAAAGCAGTTTCTCAAACTTCTTCCCACTTTTCTCGGAGGATATTCCCTTTCCTTTTCACCCGTAGCCCTCTGTGGGCTTCAGCCTGCTTTGCAAATTCCACGAGGAGCAGGCTTGTGACTTCTTGAGGGAAAGGCTGTAACTCTGTGGGCAGATTCACAGAACACTAAGCAGTTTCTCCTGAAGCTTCTTTCCAGATTTCATCTGAGACGATTTGCCAGATGTAATCCTGTGGGAGGAAGTCACATCACAAAGCAGAAGTTTCTCAGAGTTGTTCTTTTTCCGCTTTTCTCGGAGGATATTTTTCAATCAGAGCCCTCATGGGCTTCCAAATATCACTTGGCGACCTACCAAGAACAGCCTGAAGCGAAATGCTCTTGAGGTGAAAGATGTAACTCTGTGAGATGAATTTACAGAACACCAAGCAGCTCTCAGAAAGCTCTTTTCCAGACTTCATCTGAGGATATTTCTATTTTTTCACCATAGCCCCTATGGGCGCTGAATATCACTTGCAAATTCCACAAGAACTACCCTGAAGCAAGTGCTCTTTAGCGTGGTGCCGTAACTCTGTGAAGGATTCTTAGAGAACACAAAGAAGTTTCTTTCTCTCTTTGTTATCGAGGATATTTTGGTCTCTATAGTTCCCAAAGGATCCCAAATACCGGTTCTCAGATTCCACACAGACATAAGGCTAGGAAAGACATCCACAGGCCAGAGATGTAACTCTGTGTGAGTAGCTCACCGCACAAAGCAGTTTCTCAGAAAGCTTCCTTCCAGTTTTTCTCGAGGATATTTTCTTTTTCACCATAGCCATCTATGGGCTTCAAACACTTAAGCAATCGCATATGAACAGGGTAAGTGAGCCGCTCCTTTAGAAGGAAAGCTGTAACTCTATAGATGAATTCACAGAACACTGGGTGAATTTGAAATATTCTTTGCAGATTTCAGCATAGATATTTTTTCACCTTTTTAGCCCTCATGTAATTTCCCAAATATCACTTTGCAAATTCCACAAGAACTGCCTTAGCTGAAGGCTTTGAGGGCAAGCTGTAATCCCTGTGAGATGATTTCACAGAACACAAAGAAGTTTCAGAACGCTTTTCTTTGTTGTTGGAGATATTTCCTTCGCCCTGTAGTCTTCAAAGGGATCCTAAATGTCTGTTCTCAGATTCCACAGAAATAAGGCGCTAGCAAAGAGATCCACGAAATACAGATGTAACTCTGTGAGGGAAGTCACACATCACAAAGAAGTTTCTCAAAGTTTCTTTCCAGTTTTTCTCTCTCGAGGATATATCTTTTCACCATAGCCCTCAATGTTTCCAAATATCACTTTGCTAATTCCACAAGAACAGGCTTTAGCGAATGTGGGTTGTTTGAGGGGAAAGGTAACTCCAGTCAGATGAATTACAGAATAAGCTGAAAGCTTTTCCAGATTTCATCTGAGGATATTTCCTTTTTCACGCTTAGCCCTAAGTGGGCTTCCAAATATCACTTGGCAAATTCCAAGGAACGTTCCTACCGAAGGCTTCTTGAGGGGAGTTATAAGTCTGGGGGAGATGATTTCATATAACACAAAGAAGGTTCTCAGAAAAACTTCTTTTCATTGCATAGCAGGATATTTCCTTTGCCCTTATATTCTTCAAAGGATCCCAAATATCTGTTCTCAGATTCCACAGAAATAAGGCAAGCATCCACCAAATGATACCCGTGACTGGAAGTCACCATCACAGCAGTTTCTCTGAAATCTTCTTTCCACTTTTCTCGAGAGGATATTTTCTTTCACCGTAGCCCTCTATGAGCTTCCAAATATCACTTTTAATTCCACAAGAACTGCCTTAGCTTGTGCCGGGTTTGACGTGAAAGCTGTAACTCTGTGAGATGAATTCGTAATGAACACTAAGCAGTTTCTCAGAAAGTTTCTTTTTTCTCCAGATTTCATCTGAGGATACTTCACTCATAGCTCCCTCAATTTGTGCCTCCAAATATCACTTTGCAAATTCCACAAACCGTCTTATTGAAAGGCTTCTTGAGGGAAAGCTGTAAACACTGTGAGATGATTTCTCTAGAACACACAAAGCAGTTTCTCAGAAACCTTTCGCTTTGTTATCGGAGTAGATATTTCCTTTGGCCCTATAGTCTTCAAAGGTTCCAAAATATTCCTGCCCTTGCAGATAAAACAGAAATAAGGCTTGCAAAGAGATCCACGAAAATACAGATGTAACTTTGACTGAAGTCACACATCACAAAGCAGTTTCTCTGTGAAAGCTTCTTTCTTCCAGTTGTTCTCGGAGATATTTTCTTTTTCCCCAGAGCCTCAGCGCTTCCAAATATCTCTTTATTAATTCCACAAGAATTGTGGCTTAGCGAAGGCTTGAGGAAAGCTGTAACTCTGTGAGATGAATTCACAGAACACTAAGCAGTTTCTCAGAGCTCTTTCCAGATTTCATCTGAGGATATTTCCTTTTTCACCGTAGGCCCTCTATGGCCTCCAAATATCACTTTGGCGACCCACAAGAACTGTGCCAGCCGAAGGCTTCTTGAGGGGAATGGCTGTAATTCTGTGAGATGACTTCACAGAACACAAAGAAGTTCCTCAGAAACCTTCCTTCTTTAAGTTATCCCCGAGGACATTTCCCTTTGGCCCTATAGTCTTTAAAGGGATCCCAACATCTGTTTTCAGATTAAACAGAAAACAAGTACAGAAAAAAGTGATAAACGAAATACAGATGTAACACTGTGAGTGAAGTCACACATCACAAAGCAGTTTCTCGTAGAAAGCTTCTTTCCAGTTTTTCTCGGAGGATATTTTCTTTTTCAACATAGCCCCTCGGTGGGCTTCCCAAATATCACTTCTTTAATTCCACAAGAACAGTCTTAGCGAAGGCTACTTCGAGGGGGAAAGCTGTAATCTGTGAGATGAATTCACAGAATCACCAAGCTGTTTCTCAGAACCTTCTTTCCAGGATTTCATCCGGAGGAAAAATTTTCTCTACATAGGCCCTCTTTTGGGCTTCCAGATATCCTTTGCAAATTCCACAAGAACTGTCTTAGCCGTAAAGGCTCTTTGAGGTGCTTCTCGTAACTCTCTCGAGACATTCTCATCGGAACACAGAGAAGTTCCTCAGAAAAGCTTTTCTCTTTGTTATTTGAGGATATTTCCTTTGGCCCTATAATCTTCAGGCTGGATCCAGAAACATCTGTTCTCAGACTCCACAGAAATAATAGATAGCAAAGAGGTCCACGAAATACAGATGTAACTCATTGAGTGGAAGTCACACATCACAAAGCAGTTTCTCAGAAAGCTTCTTCCCACTTTTTCTGGAGGATATTTTCCTTTCACCGTAGCCCTCTGTGGGCTTCCTAATATCACTTTGCAAATTCCACAAGAGCAGGCTTAGCGAGCGACTTCTTGAGGGGAAAGCTGTAACTCTGTGAGACGAATTCACAGAACACTAAGCAGTTTCTCTGAAAGCTTCTTTCCAGATTTCATCTGAGGATATTTCCTTTTTCTCCATAGCCCTCTATTGGCTTCCAAATATCACTTTGCCAATTCCACAAGAACTGTCTTAGCGAAAGGCTTCTTGAGGTTAAAGCTGTATCTCTGTGAGATGATTTCACAGAGCACAAAGAAGTTTCTCAGAAAGCTTCTGTCTCTTTGTGATCGGATAATATTTCCTTTGCCCCTATAGTCTTTAAAGGGATCCGAAATATCTGTTCTCAGATTCCACAGAAATAAGGCTAGTAAAGAGATCCACGAAATACAGATGTAACTCTGTGAGATGAATTAACAGCACTACTACAGTTTCCTCAGAAAGCTTCTTTCCAGATTTCATCGGAGGATATTTTTCACCATAGCCCTGTTGGCCCCCAAATATCACTTGCCAATTCCACAAGAATTGGGTCTTAGAGAAAGGCTTCCTGAGGGAAAGCTGTAACTCGTGAGATGATTTCACAGAACACAGAGAAGTTTCATATAGAAAGTTTTTCTTTTGTTATCGGAGGATATTTCTTTGGCCGTGATAGTCTTCAAAGGATCCAGCTATCTGTTCTCAGATTCACAGAAATAAGGCTAGCAAAGATTTGCTGAATATATATAGGGACTCCCGTGAGACGAATTCAACAGAACACTAAGCAGCTCTCAGAAAGCTTTTTTCCAGGTTTCATCTGAGGATATTTTTCACTATAGCCTTCTATGGGCTTCCAAATATCACTTTGGCACTCCACAAGAATTGCCTTAGAGAAAGGCTTCTGCGGGTGAAAGCAATTTGTCCACCTCCCGCCCCCTCAACGCCACTTCACGTTCAATCCTGTTCATTTGTTCCTCAGATTCCACAGAAATAAGGCTAGCAAAGAGATCCAGCAAATACGGATGTAACCTGTGAGCTGAATCAACAGAACACCAAGTAGCCTCAGAAAGCCTCTTCCAGATTCCCATCTGAAGATACTTTTTTCACCATAGCCTCTATGGCCTAAATATCACTTTGCCATTTCCACAAGAACTGTCTTAGGAAAGGCTTCCTGGAAGTGAGAAAGCACTCTGTGATGTGATTTACAGGAATACAAAGAAGTTTCTTTGTGAGCTTTTTCTTTTTGTTATAGAGGATATTTCTTTTGGCCCCATAGCCTCAAAGGATCCGAAATATCTGTTCTCAGATTCCACAGAAATAAGGCTAGCAAAGAGATGTACAAAATACAGATGCAACTCCGTGATAATAAACGCTAAACCAAGCAGTTTCTCAGAAAGCTTCTTCCAGGTTTCCATCCGAGGATATTTTTCACCATAGCCGTCTAGGGCTTCCAAATCACCCACAACCCACAAACCGTCCATAAGCCTCCCCGGAGATGAAAGCCGCAACCCGTGAGACGGACTCACAAGAAACCACAAACAGCTCAAGCCTCCCTGTCAACGATGACACTCCCAACGAGAGTTTTGATTCAGCCATTTGTTTCAGATTCCATAGAATAAGCATAAAGAGATCTACGAATTACAGATGTAATCTCTGTGGAGGTGGAATTTCCACAGAATACTTCATGCAGTTTGTCAGGAAGATTCTTCCAGATTTCATCTTTAAGATATTTCTTTTCTACTATAGCCTTTCTTTTGGGTTCCACATTACTTTGCTAATTTCCATAAGAAATGTTCTTAGAGGAAAGGCTTCCCTGAGGGAAAGCTGTAACTCTGTGAGATGATTTCATGAAGACAAAGAAGTTTCACAGAAAGCTTCTTTTCATTTGTTATCGAGGATATTTCCTTTGGCCCTATAGTCTTTAAAGGGATCTGGAAGTCTGTTCTCAGATTCCATAGAAATACGCCAGCAAAGAGATCCACGAAAATACATATGCAACACCTCAGTGAGATGAATTAACAGAACACTAAGCAGTTTCTCAGAAAGCTTCTTTCCAGTTTCATCTGAGGATACTCCCTTTCACCACAGCCTTCTATGGGCTTCTAACTATCACTTCATAATCTCCATTAAGAACCGTCTTAGAGAAAGGCTTCCTGAGGGCAAAGTTTCTGTATCTCTACACGACTCACTGCTAAAAGTTTCTCAAGCAAAGCTTTCTTTGTTAATAGAGGATATTTCCTGGGCCTTTTATATTCTTCAAAGGGATCCGAAATTATCTTTGTTCTCAGATTCCACAGAAATAAGGCATAGCAAAGAGATCCAGTAATATAGATAATCTCTGTGGGAGTTGAATTAGCTAGAATACTGGTGAAGTTTCAGAAAGCTTTTTCAGATTTCTTATCTCAAAACATCACTCCTCTCCCTCACCCTCACAGCCCCTATGGGCTTCCAAATATCACTTTGCCATTCTGCATGTAAAGAACTGTCTTAGGAAAGGCTTCCTGAAGCGAAGCCGTAACTTTGCAGATGATTTCGGCACAGAATATAGAAAGTGAAAAAAGTGGAGAGGGAGCTGAATGCACGGATCCTGGGTACCGACCTGCCCCCGGTGACCTACCGCTGTTACATCCTACCTGCACGGCCATGACATAACCCGTGACATTTGAAATCACCGGGAACACCATGCAGCCTGGTCATGCTTCTTTTGGCAGATTTCATCTGAAGATATTTCCTTTCACCACAGCCCCATGGGGTTCCTGTATCACTTCTGCCAATTCCACAAGAAATGTTCGGAGAAGGCTTCCAGAGGGGAAGTTGTAATTCTGTAGAGATGATTTCATAGAATACAAAGAGGTTTCACAGAAAGCTTTTCTCTTTGTTATCGGAGGATATTTCCCTTTGGCCCTATAGTCTAAGGCAAAGGTCTAAAACATCTGTTCTCAGATTCCACAGAAATGAGGCTACCAAAGAGATCCACGAAAATACATATGTAACCCCGTGATGAATTCAACAGACACCACAGCTCTCAGAAAGTTTTCCAGCTTCATCTCGAGGATATTTCCTTTCACCATAGCACTCTATGGGCTTCCAACATCAATTTCTACAATTCCACAAGAACTCAGGTTAGAAAGGCTTCTTGAGGTGAAAGCTGTAACTCTGTGAGACGATTTTACAGAACACAAAGAAATTTCTCAGAAAGCTTCTTTCTCTTTGTTATCGGAGGATATTTCCTTTGGCCCTATAGTCTTCAAAGGGATCCGAAATAGCTGTTCTCAGATTCCACAGAAATAAGGCTAGCAAAGAAATCCACGAAACACAGACGTAACTTTGAGAGTGGAAGTCACACATCACAAAGCAGTTTCTCAGAGACCTTCTTTCCAGTTTTTCTATGAGGATATTTTCTTTTTCACCATAGCCCTCTATGGGCTTCCAAATATCACTTTGCGAATTCCACAAGAAGAGGCTTAGAGAGTGGCTTCTTGAGGGGATACCTGTAACTCTTTGAGATGAATTAACTGAACACTTAGCAGTTTCTCAGAGAGCTTCTTTCCAGATTTCATCTGAGGATATTTCCTTTTTCACCATAGCCCTCTAAGGGCTTCCAAATATCACTTTGGAAATTCCACAAGAACTGTCTTAGCGAAAGGCTTCTTGAGGGGAAAGCTGTAATTCTCTGAGATGATTTCACAGAACACAAGGAAGTTTCTCAGAAAGCTTCTTTCTCCTTGTTATCGAAGGATATTTCCTTTGGCCCTATAGTCTTCAAAGCAATCGGAAATATCTGTTGTCAGATTCGACAGAAATAAGGCTAGCAAAGAGATCCACGAAATACAGATGTAACTCTGTGAGATGAATTAACAGATCACTAAGCAGTTTCTCAGAAAGGTTCTTTCCAGATTTCATCTGAGGATATTTCCTTTTTCACCATAGCCCTCTATGGGCTTACAAATATCACTTTGCAAATTCCACAAGAACTGTCTTAGCGAAAGGCTTCTTGAGGGGAGAGCGATAACACTGTAAGTTTATTTCACAGAACACAAAGAAGTTTCTCATTACGCTTCTTTCCAGTTTTTCTCGGAGGATATTTTCTTTTTCACCATAGCCCTCTATGGGCTTCCTAATATCACTTTACGATTCCACAAGAAGAGGCTTAGCGAGCGGCTTCTTGAAGGGAAAGCTGTAACTCTGTGAGATGATTCAACAGAATAAAAAGAAGTTTCTAAGAAAGCTTCTTTCTCTTTGTTATCAGAGTATATTTCCTTTGGCCTTATAGTTCAAAGGGATCCGAAATATCTGTTCCCAGATTCCACAGAAATAAGGCTAGCAAAGAGATCCACGAAATACAGACGTAACTCTCTGAGATGAATTAACAGAACCCTAATCTGATTCCCATAAAGCTTCTTTCCAGATTTCATCTGAGGATATTTCCTTTTTCAACCTAGCCCTCTATGGGCTTCCAAATATCACTTTTTAAATTCCACAACAACTGTATTAGCGAAAGGCCTCTTGAGGGGAATGCTGTATCTCTGTGAGTTGATTTCACAGAACACAAAGAAGTTTCTCAGAAAGCTTCTTTTTCTTTGTTATCGAAGGATATTTCCTTTGGCCCCATTGTCTTCAAAGGGATCCGAAATATCGGTTCTCAGATTCCACAGAAATAAGGCTAGCAAAGAGATCCACGAAATACAGATGTAACTCTGTGAGTGGAAGTCACACATCACAAAGCAGTTCCTCAGAAAGCTTCTTTGCAGTTTCTCTTGGAGGATATTTTCTTTTTCACCATCGTCCTCTATGGGCTTCCAAATATCACTTTGCGAACTCCACAAGAACAGGCTAAGCGAGCGGATTCTCTAGGGGAAAGCTGTAACTCTGTGAGATGAATAAACAGAACACGAACCAGTTTCTCAGAAACCTTCTTTCCACATTTCATTTGAGGATATTTCCTTTTTCACCAGAGCCCTCTATGGACTTCCAAATATCACTTTACAAATTCCACAAGAACTGTCTTAGGAAAAGACTTCTTGAGGCGAAAGCTGTAACTCTGTGAGATGATTTCACAGAACACAAAGAAGTTTCTAAGAAAGCATCTTCCTCTTTGTGATCGGAGGATATTTCCTTTGGCCCTGTAGTCTTCAAAGGGATCCGAAATATCTGTTCTCAGATTCCACAGAAATAAGGCTAGCAAAGAGAT
>NW_022164931.1:0-1852 GCF_008728515.1 Papio anubis
AACAGTTTCTCATCTGTAACCTGGCATTCATTTTCTTATAGTCACTTGAGTAGAAAAAGTTTTTAAATTTAATGAAGTCAACTAATATCAATTTCATTTATTGATCACATTTTACATTTCAATTTTAAAATCATTGGTCAACTCTTAATTATTGTATATTGTGCCCATTATATAATGTCTCATATGCTCCCACCTTCTGCCCTCCCATCCTTCTAAGTCTCCAATGTCTATAATTTCTCTCTACATATCCTTGTGTACACACTGTTTACTTCCCTCTTATAAGTAATAACGTGTGACACATGACATTCTGTTTGTGAGGTAATTCACTAATTATATTGTCCCCTAGTTCTATGCATCTTGCTGCAAAAGACAGTTTCATTCCTCATTGTGGCTGGCTAGTATTGAATTGTGCATACATGCTATATTCTTTATAAAATCATCCGTTGGCGGACACTCCGTTTGACACATGTGCTACTGAGAATAGTTTTATGGTAAACATAGAAGTGTGGGTATCTTTTTGAAATAACGGTTTATTTTCCTTTGGGTAGTTACACAGCAGTGGGATTGTTGGACCAAATGGCAGGACTATTTCTAGTTTTCTGGGAAATCTCCACACCGTTCTCCATAGAGGTTGTCCTCGTCCACACCCTGATCAACAGTGTCTAACAGTTTCCTTTATTTCCCATCCTCACCAACATCTGATATTTTTGAGTTTTTAATAATAGTCATTGCAACTGGTGGAAGATGATATCTTATTGTGGTTTTAATTTGTATTTCCCTGATGGTCAGTGATGTTGAGCATTGTTTATATATTTATTATCCATTTCTATGTGTTCTTTTGAAAATGTTGCTGGGCGCAGTGGCTCACACCTGTAATCCCAGCACTTTGGGAGGCCGAGGTGGGTGGATCACGAGGTCTGGGGATCGAGACCATCCTGGCGAACACAGTGAAACCCTGTCTCTACTAAAAATACAAAAAATTAGCCGGGCGAGGTGGCGGGCACCTGTAGTCCCAGCTACTTGGGAGGCTGAGATAGGAGAATGGCGTGAACCCGGGAGGCGGAGCTTGCAGTGAGCTGAGATCCCGCCACTCACTCCAGCCTGGGTGACAGAGCACCAGACTCCATCCCCCCCAAAAAAAAGAAAGGAAAAGAAAAGAAAATGTCTACTCATGCCCTTTGCTCATTTTAGTGGGGTTATTTGGTTCTTGTTGCTGTTGTTGTTGTAGATTTGTTTGAGTTCCTTGCGAATTCTTCATGTTAGTTCCCTGTCACAGGCAAAGTGTGCAAAAGTTTTCTGTCATTCTGCAAATTGCCTATTCACTCTGTTGCTTTGAAAAAAAATCTTCAGGTTAATTAAGTCTCATCTGTCTATTTTTTTTTTTTTTTTTTAGATAGCAGGAACCTTTCCTGCTGAATCTTTGCCAAACAGGAAACAGCTTCTGCTTGCATGAACCACTAGCAGGGGACATGCCATTCATTAGTAAAGAAGAGGGGGGAAGACAAGGCTCTGAGTGAGATGGGGATAAGAAGCCCAGGCCCTGTCAGGAAAAGGCATCTCAGCCACTCTTTCCTGTTCTGCAGAGATGGGGAGGGAGCACCCCTGAGAAGCAGCCTGGGTTCTTGTACAGGAGGCTCCCTGGGCTGTGACTCTGTGCTCCCCGTGCACAGTAATATGTGGCTGTGTCCACAGGGTCCATGTTGGTCATTGTTAGAACCACCTGGTTTTTGGAGGTGTCCTTGGAGATGGTGAGCCTGCTCTTCAGCGATGTGCTGTAGTCTTTACTGTCAGTCCAATAAATGTGTGCAAGCCACTCCAGGGCCTTCCCTGGGGGCTGACGGATCCAGCCCAC
>NW_022164932.1:0-1852 GCF_008728515.1 Papio anubis
CTAAGAGTGCTATTGCTGGGTCATAGGTGAGTAGATGCTTGGCTTAGCCTCTGGTTAACAAATTTCTAGTAGTAAACAAACAGTAGAGGAGCATGAATCTCTTACTTAGAAATTATTCAGATAATAAATAAGGAAGGAATGAGAGACCGAGACTATAATAACTCTTTTGCAAACCATCATGAGTTAACGGATTTAACCATTGAATAGCAATGGCAATTAACAACACAATAAAACAAAAAACTAATGTCAGGTTCTTCCTCTTGATGGAAGAACACAATACAGCACCATCAAACAAGTACAAGTGACAAAGAAACCAAGCCTGAATATAAGCTAACCTCCATAGCCAATTACCAATTTAGAGGCAATACAGATAATAAAAACACATATTAAACAATGGCTTGGGGAGCAATCAGCAAAATGTACACTATAGGAAGCTCTACCACACAATATAAATTTCAAGAAAGAATCTATAGAATAAAAGAACAAAAGCATATTTCTAAAGGTAAAACTAAATTATAATTTTAGATGATAAAAATATAAAATAGAACAAAGAAGTGATGATCATGAAAGTCAGGATGTATTTTTATTTGGGGGAGGAAAGAGTTTGCTGCTGAGCTGGGGCAAATGATGGGGCTTCTGGTTTGCTCCACAAACGTCTATCCCTGGTAGTTAATGGGTGTTCACTTTTTATTCAAGGACACAAATTTTAGACCGTTTCTTTTTCCCTCTGGAGTCCTACATTTTATTTTATGACACAAAGGTTAAGGAAAAAATAATTTATAGAGTATGGTTACTGTTTTGCACAAAGCCCCCTCCCCATCTTCCCTCTGAGCACCCAGAACAACCAGCAGCCCCAGGACCCCCAGCAGGCGTGACCTCACTTCTAGGTGTGCGTGCAGCTCTCATCAGCAGAGGCAATATGCAGGTCTACTCCTTGACTCTTGAAAAATCTGATAGGACAGACCTGAGGAGAAGCCTTCCCTGCCGTCTGCAGGCTCTTGGCCACCAGTGTAGAGGGAGCGGCTCCTTACCTCTCCACAGGCGCTTTCACAGCCACAGCCTCCTCTCTGCATGGGGAGTTCATGGCCCTTCCCCTGAACACAGTGACACGGATCTCGCCAAAGGTGGAGATGACACCATTCCTCCCCCCACCATCTTTTGCTATAGAGCAGCTGGAGTACGTTCCACCCACACACAGGACCGGGAGCTGACAACCAAGGAGTGGAGGATCAATACTCCAGCTTTCTCTACTTGTAATAACTTCTCTCCATTGGCATAATCTTGTTCATAGTCTCAAAATTATTTAAACTGCTACTATATCTTTAGTGGCATATTTATCTATCATAATGTTATTTTATTCTTAATTACCGTTTCCTGTTTTATTTCTCCATCCAAAAAAAAAGCTGCTTTTGGTTGGCTGAGCCCTCAGCAGTGGCAGCTGCCAGGTCAGTGGCGACTCAGTTGCTGTGCCCATGCAGTGTCCATCGCAGCCCCCACGGCCACTTTGTGCAGGGACTCCATGAGCAAGCCCTGTGCGCTTCTTTTGCTTTACAGGAAAGTTGACGCAGGCTGGTGTCCAGTGAAGAAATCCCAGGTGCATGGAAAGGAGAGGAGGGTCTCAGGGCTGTGAGTGATCTGCAAAAGGAAGAGCATGGACCCCAGATGGCGCTGCTGCGCTGCCTCTGCTCCCAGGAGGTGAATGCTCAGGACGAGCTTTGAGGTGGAGAGAGGGATGTCATTGCTCATCCTCCAGGTTCAGAGTAAAACCCTTCAGGCCAATCTCGGCCGCGCGTTCTGGTGTAGCGAGCGGGCTCGGAGGTGCTCACCGCTGCTGTCATGGTTCGTTTGCTAA
>NW_022164933.1:0-1851 GCF_008728515.1 Papio anubis
CTCATAGTAATTGGAGATTCCAGGTTCTTACAGTAAATGGAGATTCCTGCAATGTCCTTATTATCCTACTATAAGGTATTTACAATATAAAATTTTATAATACATATTTTATAATACCATCTATTTCTTGCTTTAGTGCAATTCCAAGAACATTGCCACAAAACATCCAAATGACCAAATTAGAACATATGAGACTCATACTCACCAGCCGAAACAAAAGATGACAAAATAGATGCCAAAAATGGTGGCAACTGCATGCCGGACATCAGAGCTGGTTGTACCAGGACGTAAGTAGATGCGAAACCAGAAAGCAGCAAACAGAGCAACAAGCTGGCATACCACAAAATTCACCTATGACAGGGAAGAGAAAATGAAAACCTTTATTGTTTCACTTTTCTGTGAACTTGCTCTTGTTTTTTGCAGATTTCCACATCAAGAGGCTTCTCAGACTTGGATTTGTTCTTTCTCCCCAATAGATTGTTTGGACGAGGAAATGAATATAACAGAACAAGATAACTATATCCTCATGTGGTATAAGATGCGACAAACCCAACAGTTTCTTCTCTAACCTTTAAGACTGGCCAAGGTTGCTTTCCCACCCACAAGCAGGGGGCTTTTCATGGAAACAGCCTAAGCTAACTGTGAGCTCTGTTTAGTAGGTCTCTTTTCTCACCCCCAGCAGGACCCTAAGACAAAGAAGGTATTAGATGCAAAGTTTGACGAAAGAGCTCCCTTATTTGGTACCTAGGAAATCAAATTGTTCTCCAAAGTGATCACCAGTTGTTTTCTGACTCTGCGAATGACTCACATTCCCTAATACTGGCACTAAACCCATTGTCCTACTCTAGCAAAATGCAGGACTTACAACAATGTCTCATTTTAAACTGGCATCCAATAAACAAGAGCTTTCCTCAAATTCAAGGTGTGACACTGCAGACCTACAAATAGTGACACAGCCCTGCATTCAACGTCCAGTGCCAAGCCTGTCCAGTTATGCAGGCTAGACACCAAATTTCCTTAGAAAAATCTCAGTGGTCTACCTCTTGAGAATATTGTGCCTAAAAGAAAACAAAAAATTTACTGAAATCTATAGAAAAGGTCAGCTGATACTAAAAAGCAATAAGCAAACATGTACCTTTGCAATTTATATTTACCCAAAATCAAATTCCAAATACATTAAATGGTTTAACCATTCATTAAAACTAGAAAAGTAACTTAAACTCTTCGAAATATTCAAAACTGAAACCTCAGTATGAATTCACTTTTAGAAGGCACTTAATTGAAAAGAGACCGAAGATGGAGACACAACTTCAGCATCAGCATTTCATGCTTCAATAAACTGCTGCTGATAACAAAACTCATTAGGGCTGAGCTGGGAGGTAGGCATGGAGGGAGCAGAAATCAACTCCATTTGAGCTCATTTTGTTTGCCCAGTGAAAAACAATACTTTGGACCCTATATGACTCATAGAAAACATTGCTTTCAGAAAATTTCTGTTTTGGTTTTTTAAAAGTTGACGGTTGGCCGGGTGCGGTGGCTCATCCCTGTAATCCCAGCACTTTGGGAGGCCGAGGCAGGCAGGTCACCTGAGGTCAGGAGTTTGAGACCAGACTGGCCAACATGGTAAAACCCTGTCTCTGCTAAAAATCCAAAAATTAGCTGAGTTTGGTGGTGGGTGCCTGTAATCCCAGCTACTTGGGAGGCTGAAGCAGGAGAATCACTTGAACCCAGGAGGCAGAGGTTGCAGTGAGCTGAGATTGTGCCACTGCACTCCAGCCTGGGCAACAGAGCAAGACTTCATCTCAAAATTTTTAAAAAACCAAATAAATAAATAAAATTAAAAATAAAATT
>NW_022164934.1:0-1851 GCF_008728515.1 Papio anubis
ATTTGCGGGCAGTCTGCTTTGTACGAGCCATGGTACAGAGACCTCCTTACTTACCCCCCTTCTCCTTTGGCTGGAGCTCGGCGAGCGAGAGGCGGCGCTGGCGTTAGAAAGCGACGGCCGCCCAAGGTAATTTAAAAAAAAATTAATCACGACCCCTTGCTGGCAGTAGAAAACATCCATTGTAGCTATTCATGTACATGTTTTATGTCTCACTGTACATTTTAATCTCCTCATCGGTAGGAACTTGTATCTTTCTCAGATCCCTGCAGTCTCACTCCTCACCCTTAATATAAGCATTATCCCCATACCACATTCTCCGAAAACTATGTGAATAAATAATTTGATTTAAAAAATTTTACGTAAATTTGTAAGTTATACAGTATATTTGAGTGTACAGCAAAATTACAATGAACATCTTTGAATATGTATTTAAGAACTTTCTGTTCTTAAAGCAAAACAAACTTTATATGTATTCGTAATTGCCATTACTTATCAAACCCTCTTGTTTCTCAGTGTTCTGGCAACACATACAAATGGGATTCAGAAATAACTGCTCAGAAGGTCGGTAGAGTTGGCTGGAAAGGACTGCTTTTGTAAGTGGGAACCCTTTTCTTTGTCCTGAAAATATACTCTGCCCCATCCCCTCTAGAAAAAAGGTCAGAAGACTAGGATCAAAACCTTTGGCTTCTGCTACTTATAAACTGGTATATAAGTTCTCTCATTTGTAACACAGCGTTGCCTACTATGTTACTTAAGAGTTGCTGTTTGGCTATTGGTAATAGACATTTGATATGGTGGTTTGAAAATAGAACGATTTATTTTTCTTTCTTTAAATAAAGTCTGGAGATAGTCCCTGGCTCCACAACTATTGATGACCCCAGCTCCTCTTTGTTTTGCCCCTTAGTGTGTGGTTTTCTTTTCTTTCTTTCTTTCTTTTTTTTTTTTTTTTGACACAATTTCACTCTGTCACCTAGGCTGGAGTGCGGTGGTGTGATCTTGGCTCACTGCAACCTCTGCCTCCCGAGTTCAAGTGATTCTCATGCCTCAGCTTCCCAAGTAGCTGGGATTACAGGCGCATGCCACTGCACCCGGCTAATTTTTCTGTTTTTAGTAGAGGCGGGGTTTCACCATGTTGACCAGGCTGGTCTTGCGCTCCTGGCCTCAAGTGGTCCACCTGCCTTGGCCTCCCAAAGTGTTGGCATTACAGGCATGAGCCACCATATCCAGCCATGGTTTTCATCTTCAAGGCCAGCCTCATAGACCAATATGGCTACTTGTGCTCCAGCCATCATGTCAGCATTCCAGCAAGAAGGGGGAAGGGTGCAAGGCCACCCTGAATGATTCCTCCTGAATCATCTCCCTTCAAGCAGTTTTAAAACAAATTTTCCAGAAGTTGTATCTAACAACTTTGGCTTAGAGTTGGTACACAGTGCTTCTCAGCAACAGCTGTATATTTGACACACAAGGGGGCTTTAAAAAAGTACCTATACTTGGGCCTCACTGCAAACAAATTAAATCTGAATGTCTATGGTTGGGGTCAGGATTCAGTATTTTTAAATGACCGCAGGCGATCCTATTGGATAGTCAAGACTGAGGACCACTGAACTAGGGTGACCATATAATTTATCATCTAAATGGGGCTCTTGAGAGTCAAAGGGGCATAAACCAGGCTTATCCCAGGTGAACCTAGAGGTACAATGACCCTAATTATAGTTCATCCTTTGTCGTTATCTATCAGATGGCTGGACACATAATTTTCTACTGCTACTTCTCTGGAAGGAGAAAAAAGAAGAGAATAAAAGATATTGGTTAGGCACCTACTATTCCTTTTCATTTCATTCTCATTTAATT
>NW_022164935.1:0-1851 GCF_008728515.1 Papio anubis
AGCAAAGTATCACAAGAACAGAAAACCAAACACCACATGTTCTCACTCATAGGTGGGAACTGAACAATGAGATCACTTGGACTCGGGAAGGGGAACATCACACACCGGGGCCTATCATGGGGAGTGGGGAGGGGGGAGGGATTGCATTGGGAGTTATACCTGATGTAAATGACGAGTTGATGGGTGTTGATGAGTTGATGGCTGCAACACACCAACATGGCACAAGTATACATATGTAAAAACCTGCACATTATGCACATGTACCCTAGAACTCAAAGTATAATAATAATAAAAAAAAAAAAAGAAAGAAAGTATTTGGATAGCCTTCTCAGTCTTAAAAATCCCATTTTTTTATTTCATCATATATTGGTTTATTAATATTTCTATAAGTTGACTTCTTTCTGTTTCTTTGCTTATTTCTTTTTTTTATTTTTGCTACATATATTTTAAAGTTTTATTCTTGTCAGTACAGAGATTTTTATTCATAGGACAAATTACTTTATTTCAATATTTTAAAATAAAGTTAGTGTAACTGTTTAAATTTTTACCTTATTTACTTATTTACTTATTTATTTATTTATTAAGACAGATCTCTCTCTGACACAGGCTGGAGTGCAGTGTCATGATCATGGCTCATTGCGGCCTTGACTTCCCAGGTTCAGGCTATCCCTACACCCTGGCCTCTAAAGTAGGGAGTACAGGCAAGTATTACCACCCTTAGCTAATAAAAAAAATTTTTTTTGCGGAGATGAAGTCTCACTACGTTGCCCGGGCTGTTTAGTACATTTTTTAAAAATTCTGAGTTATTATTATTTTTTTTTTTTATTGATCAATTCTTGGGAGCTTGAATCTTACTTTTAAACAGGTCATTCTTAGCCTCCCATTGAGGGAAAGCACACATGATTATTTTAAATATGTTGAATATGTATTTGTATTACATTCTCATATGAATACATATTGGTTGGAACAGAGCTGTTATCTAGCACTACTAATCTTCAAAACTCTATGATTTCATTATACTTTGACATCTAATATTTACCAGGAGTAATCTATATTTAGAGTAATATATTTGCTTATTTATTTATTTATAGGAGACAGAGTCTCTCTGTCACCCAGACTGGAGTGCAGTGGCATAATCTCAGTTCACTGCAACCTCCACCTCCCAGGTTCTAGTGATTCTCGTGCCTCAGCCTTCCGAATAGCTGGGATTACAGGCATGCAGCCACACCCAGCTAATTTTTGTACTTTTTTTTTTTTTTTTTTTTAAGACAGAGTCTCGCTCTGTCACTCGGGCTGGAGTACAGTGGCGCGATCTGGGCTCACTACAAGCTCCACCTCCCGGGTTCATGCCATTCTCCTGCCTCAGCCTCCAGAGTAGCTGGGACCAAGGGCGTCGGCCACCACGCCCGGCTAATTTTTTATTTTTTTTTTTTGTATGTGTTTTTAGTAGAGACGGGGTTTCACCATGTTAGCCAGGATGTAATTTTTGTACTTTTAGTAGAGACGGTGTTTCTCCATGTTGGCCAGGCTGGCCTCAAACTCTTGGCCTTCAAGTGATCTGCCGCCTTGACCTCCCAAAGTGCTGGGATTACAGGCGTGAGCCACTGTGCCCGGCCAGCTATCTTTGTTTTCAAACAGACTACATTAAATCAAATCAATTTATCAGGCCTATCTAAGCAATGGTCACATTTCTTTATTTTTCCTGAAGATAAAGGTGGCTTACTTAAAGAGGTTTTCTATGCATCAGGCACTAAGGATTTTTGTCTATAAAAGCAGTTAATGCACATACCAAATATGGAAATAAGTAATATTATTTTTATTTTTAAGTGAAAACAAGAGTGGCATAGAACA
>NW_022164936.1:0-1851 GCF_008728515.1 Papio anubis
AAAAAAAAAAAAAAAAAAAAAAAAAGAAAAATTTGCCTGGTGAGGTGGTGCACACCTATAATCCCAGATACTCAAGTGGGTAAGGCAGGAGAATTATTTGATCACAGGATGCAGAGGTTGCAGTGAGCCGAGATCATACCACTGAACTCCAGCCTGGATGACAGCAAGACTCGGTCTCAAAAAAAAATTCTACCAAAACTTATTTCAGTTTTTTTTTTTTTTTTTAAATAAAAAACAGGCTGCGTGTGGTGGCTTATGCCTGTAATCCCATCAGTTTGAGAGGCTGACACAGGTGTATCTTGAGCTTAGGAGTTCAAAAACAGCCTGGACAATGTGGCAAAATCCGGCATCTAGAAAAAACACAAATATCTGGCCATGCTAAGTGGCTCATGCCTGTAATCCCAGCACTTTGTAAGGCTAAGGGGGGCAGAATGTTTGAGATCACGAGTTCGAGACCAGCCTGGCAAACATGGAGAAACACCATCTCTACTAAAAATACAAAAATTAGCCTAGTGTGGTGATGCATGCCTGTAATTCCAGATACTCGGGAGGCTGAGGCAGGAGAATGGCTTGGCCCTGGGAGGCAGAGATTGCAGTGAGCCAGGAACGTTCCTCTGCATTCCAGTCAGGGTGACAAAGAGAGCGTAATAGTAATATTAATATTAATAATACAAACATTAAGTGGGCCTGCTTGGGTGTGCCTGTGGTCCCAGCTACTCCGGAGGCTGAGGTGGGAAAATCACTTGAGCCCAGGAGGTTGCAGCTACAGTGAGCTGTGATCCGGCCACTGCACTCCAGCCTGGGCAACAATGAGAATGACTCAAAAAAAAAAAAAATTACAATTACAAAATAAAAAACAACTAATGAAATGAGAGGAACTAGAAAAAAAGAAACTTATTTAAAAAGAGAGGACAAATGTACTTTTAATATTCCTTTTATGCAGGTTCGATGTAGTAAGAGACTCAGTCGCATCTTACCCTACTTCACTCCCCCACTCCCCACCCCATCCATGAAAAGGGAAGAGGGGGATCTACAACTAATGAGTCAAGTCACTGTTCTCTGGCTGAAGAGGGGTTACAAAGGGAAGCTCACCTCTGCCGCCATAATTATAAAATGCACCACACTTAGACACAGGAGCTTTGCAACTCTCATTCTCACCTGTATAATTTAAACGAATATTAAATTTGTTATCCTCTAAACAGAGAAAGCAACATGTTATCACTTCATCATCACATTCTGTACATAGCTCCTTCTCTGTACATAGCTCTTTCATTCTGTACATAGCTCTTTCTCACCTTCTCTGAAATTAGAATTAGCCTGGCATGATGGCACATGTCTGTCTGTCATTCTACCTCCTTGGCAGGCTAATGTGAAGATCACTTGAGCCCACGAATCTGAGGCTGTTGTAAACTAGAATTGTTCCACTGCACTCCATACTGGGCCCAGAGTGACATTTGTCTCTTAAAAAAGAAAGTTTGGAGTCAGAGACATATTGACTCACTAGTGTAGCTTCAAATGCATTACAAAATCAGACACAAAATATATACCTTAGTTTGCCTCATTTTCCAGAATTTACCAGATATCAATGTACATTAACATATGACTTTCATATATAGATTCTCTGATCTGGTCCAAAAAGAGTTAAACATGCATCCAGATGTGGCCCCCAAACAATTCCTGCTGCCCAACATCACTGACAGCACAGGACCCACACCCCATCTCCATCCATGTCTGGTGTGAGCCCTTCCCAGGACCATGCCCAGGGGAGCCTCTTCCTAACCTCATTCACTAGGTTATAGGAGATGGAATTTAAGTGAAGATGACAAGGACTGAGAAAAGGCATGGGTGAGC
>NW_022164937.1:0-1850 GCF_008728515.1 Papio anubis
AACTAGCTGGGCGAGGTGGCGGGCGCCTGTAGTCCCAGCTACTCGGGAGGCTGAGGCAGGAGAATGGCGTAAACCCGGGAGGCGGAGCTTGCAGTGAGTGAGCTGAGATCCGGCCACTGCACTCCAGCCTGGGTGACAGAGCAAGACTCCATCTCAAACAAACAAACAAACAAAAATACACAGGCCTGTCTTTACTCTGCATCCCTGCCAGTGAGAGAGACAAAGAGAAAGATATAAGGAGCAACATGGAGACTGAGAGGCAGACAGAGCCAGCCCTGGGGTGGGGGCACATGGTCCCAGTGCTGTCTCCCCCACTGAACCCCAGTGTAGCATCCCTGGATGACAACAGGATGGATATGACCAAGGCAGAGACAGCTGCAGGACAGGGAAAAAGAACAAGAGACATAGCCACAGAGAGACAGAAACGAAGAGACAAAGACAGCAACATAGAGACACCACAGGGGACAGGCAGGCAGAAAGAGGTGGCGCTCCAGGCCCTCCCCGCCCTGGGCTGCTGATCTTCAGGTCAAAGCCTGTGTGTGGCACCAGCCAGGGCCAGCAGGTGGAGGTCATCAGTTCTCGGAGCATCTAGCAAGTGCCCGCACACACAGGAGATCATCATGGGATGGACAGACGGCCGGGCAGAGGTGGCCCGGTCCCCACAGTCCCGTGCTTACCTGGGGGCCCATCCTGTGGGGCCTGAGGGCAGGTGTTCTCGTGGGCAATGCGCTCCAGGGGCGTGAGGGGCGCATGCAGGCCACAGTGGGGGCAGGTCCAGAAGGTTCGGAGACAGTCACTGTACAGGTCCGTGTCACTCTGCGGCAGGCCAGCTGTCAGGGCCGGGCCCCCACCAAGTGCCACCCACCACCCACTGCCCCCCTGGGACCCTTCCCAGAAGCCCTCAGGGCCATGGGCCCCACGTGGGAATCACATCCCTGGACTAAGGTGAAATGAGGCCGTGGGGTCAGGGGTGGGGTCTTCTTGAAATCCCACCTTCAGGGAAGAAGGGTTCATGCTCACCGTGAGGCAGTTGTAGGTGAGGAAGTCGGTGACTGCATAGCCCCCCTTTGTGGGGTGGGGGGACAGGGTGGAGCTGCCAAAGAGGCCAGGAAGATGGGGGGTGGCTGGGATGGTCTGGGGTCCCACATACAGGTTCTGGGCTTCTAGCCCTGTGAGCCGCCGGAGGCTGTAAGGAATCTAAGGAAGGAGAGACAGGAAATCGAGAGAGACAGGCTCAGGGAGATGCCGCCAAAGCACCTGGATCCAGCTGTGCCTGAAGCCCTCCCTCGGGCTTTGCAGTTATGGAAGCCAAGTGCTTAAGCCAATCACAACTTGGCTGCAGACATGCATGACCAGGGGTTTGTCTAGAATATCCTGATAACCCACCCCCATCTAAATTGCCTTCCCCAGACCCCTCTTCTGCCCCTGTCACTGGTGGGACCCCATTCAGACCTTGAGTCTAACCTTTAAGTCTGGCCGCCTCACCCCTCCTCCTCCTAGCATGTCAGCCTTGGTCCCCTCTCCATGGCTCACTGGGTTCCTGCCCCTTTGTCCTCAAGCCCCTCTACTCCAGGAAATGAGCCTGAATTGCACCCTTCTCCTCACCCCACCCACATGAAGTAGAACCAGGAGCGGCCGGGCGCGGTGGCTCAAGCCTGTAATCCTAGCACTTTGGGAGGCCGAGACGGGCGGATCACGAGGTCAGGAGATCGAGACCATCCTGACTAACACGGTGAAACCCCGTCTCTACTAAAAAATACAAAAAACTAGCCGGGCGAGGTGGCGGGCGCCTGTAGTCCCAGCTACTCCGGAGGCTAAGGCAGGAGAATGGCGTGAACCCGGGAGGCGGA
>NW_022164938.1:0-1849 GCF_008728515.1 Papio anubis
CGCTGAGTGTTGACACTAGGGTGGAGTAGAAAGGAGTGCGAAAAATGGTTGAACTAATATAACCTTTTTCTCAACAGTGAAAACAAGGACAACTGATGAAGAGAAATGAGTTCGCGTGGAAACGTTTCCCAGTCTTCAGCAGAGCAGTTTTCTGGAGGTCTCCGGACCCAGGGAAGACAAGAAGGAAGGATTTTGATTTGTTTGTTTGCTTGTTTATTTGTTTTTCCAGTAGTTAGCTTTCTTCCTGGATTCCTCACTTTGAAGAGTGTGAGGAAAACCTATGTTTGCCCCTTAAGCTTTCAGCTCAGCTAATGAAGTGTTTAGCATAGTACCTCTGCTATTTGCTGTTATTTTATCTGCTATGCTATTGAAGTTTTTGGCAACTGACTATAATGTGAGCCAAGAATCACTGGTTGTGTCTTGAATTGTGTCTTGAAATTGAAGGTGTCTTGAATCGAAGTGTCTTGAATTGAAAGGTACTATTATATCTCCAAGAAATATTCCTTAAGGTATTAACTGAGAAGGCTGTGGATTTAATATGGAAATGTTTCATAAGAATTCTGTCGATGGAGATACACTATTATCTTCACGTTTTTAAGAAATAGGAAATATTTTAATGTTTCTTGTCAGAGAATTTCCTTACTCTTGATCGTGGGATACTATTTAATTATTTTGCTTTAGAAAGCTGAGTGTATCGCACCTTATCTATGTAGAATCTATTTCCTTATTCAGAATTTCTAAAAGTTTCAGTTCTATGGGGGCTAATATTGTCCTATAATTTTAGACATTTTTTATCTTCTTAGTATAGCAAACTGCCATTATTTACTTTTAAACTTTGATTTTACATACTATTTATTAACGATTTGATTAGGAGTACTATAATTCTGTTAACTAAATATATATTTTAGATAGATGAAGAAGCGAGAAAACAGGCACATTCCTGACTGCTACTTTACATTGAAATGTATTCTTTCAGTTTTTAAAGTAAAGGCAAACTTAACAATGACTTGTACCCTGAAAGTTTTGGAAACTTATTCAAACATTTGAATATAAATTTACCATTTAGTTTTTAAAATACATAGCGACATCCTCGAGATCCTAGCATTTCTCCTTGTACAGGAGACCAGAGAGGGCTTGGAATGTTGGAAAAGAAAGCAAGGAGAAGTCGTCCAAGGGATGTCCATTTTTTATCCCTCTGCATGGGCTAGATTTTCCAAAATCATAATTTGCAGAAGGCCAGCATTTATGGTGGAATACAAAATTATATATAAGGTGGCCACACTGGGGCACAGTCCATACCCACTCACAGCTTTGGCCCCTTTCACAGAGAAGAACTCGGGTTAGAGGATTGCAGAAGACCAGCGGGGAGGGCAGGGAAGATGCCGGTTGGGTTTTTAGGACAGTTCATTTCACTGGGATTTTGAAGCATTTCTCTCTGAATGCAAAGCCTGCTCTAGTCCTGGTGGGACATACTGGGGGTGGGGGTAGGGGAAGATGCAGTAATGAAACCAGTTAGTCAATGTAGTCTTAATATCCTTGACAATGCTGTAAAGTTTCTTTTTATAAATATTTCTGTTTAAGCTATTTCACCTTTGTTTGGAAATCTTTCCCTTTTAAGGAGAAAATGTGACCCTTGTGAAAAAGCTTGAAGGAAAGTTCCTCCCTTTTTTTCTTTAAACCTTTAAATGACAAATCTAGGTAATTAATGGTTGTGAATTTCTATTTTTGCTTTGTTTTTAATGAACATTTGTCTTTCGGAATAGCATTGTGTGATAACACTTAAATGGCAAAAATAAAACATGATAATTTTGTGCAATTAACAAAGCTACTGCCAGAAAAATAAAACACT
>NW_022164939.1:0-65652 GCF_008728515.1 Papio anubis
AAAATAACCAGTTAATATCATAATGGCAGGATCAAGTTCACACATAACAATCTTAACCTTAAATGTGAATGGACTAAATGCTCCAATGAAAAGACACAGACTGGCAAACTGGATAAAGAGTCAAGACCCATCAGTCTGCTGTATTCAGGAGACCCATCTCACACGCAGAGACATACATAGGCTCAAAATAAAGGGATGGAGGAAGATTTACCAAGCAAATGGAGAACAAAAAAGCTTCTTTCCAGTTTTTATCTGAAGATATTTCCTTTTTCACCATAGTTCAGAATATTCTCCTGAATGTCCATTCACGGATCCATCCATGACAGAGTTTCCAACTTGTGTAATGTAAAGAAAGCTTTATCTATGTGAGATGAATACACATATCACAGAGAAGTTTCATAGAAAGCTTCTTTCCAGTTTTTGTCTGAGGCTCTTTCCCTTTTCACCATAGGCATCAATATGCTCCCAGATATCCCTTGGTACCTTGTTCTCCAAAAGGGTTTCCTCAATGCTGTATGAGAAGAGACATACAATACTGTGAGTAAAATGCACACATCACAAAGCAGTTCCTCAGAAAGCTTCTCTCCAGTTTCTATCTGAACGTATTTCCTTTCTCACTGTAAGAATCAAAGAGCTTCCGAATATCCCTTTGCACACTAAATATAAACAGTGTTGGAAAACTCTTCAAAGAAAAGGGAAGCTTCACTGAGCCAGAGGAATTCACACAACACATAGCAATTTCACAGAAAGCTTCCTTCTGGTTTTCATCTGAGGATATTTCTTTCTCCATATTCCAAAGAGCCATCCCAAATGTCCTTCCTGAGATACCACAGAAACAGCGATTTCAAACTGCTCAATCCAAGGAATGGTTTAACTCTATGAGATGAATACACACATCACAAAGCAGTTGCACAGAAAGCTTCTCTCCAGTTTTCAATGGAAGAGATTTCCTTGCTCACCACAGGCCTCTGGCGCCACTAAATATCCCTTCGTAGATTCCTCAAAGACAGAGTTTTCAAGCTGGGCAACGTAGAGTAAGCTTTAGCTCTGTGAAATGAAAGCACATATCACAAAGCAGTTTCTTGGAACACTTCTTTCTGGGTTTTATTTGAGGATGTTTCACTTTTCGCCATAGTCTTCAAAGGGCTCCAAATTATCATTTTTCCTATTTTACAGAAACAGTATTCAAACACTGCCTTATGAGAAAAGAGTTGTAAATCCTTGAGTGGAATGCACACATCTCCAAGAAGTTTCTCAGAAAGCTTCTCTCCAGTTTTTATCTGAAGATATTTCCTTTTTCACTATAGGCCTGAATATGCTCCCAAATGTCCCTTCGTGGATCTGTCCATGACGGAGTTTCCAAGCTGCGTAATGTAAAGAAAGCTTTACCAATGTGAGATGAATAAACATAGCAAAAAGCAGATTCACAGAAAGCTTCTATTCAGTTTTTCTCTGAATATATTTCCACTTTCACCGTAGTCCTGAATGTGCTCCCAAATGTCCTTTCACGTATATGTCCATGTCAGAGTTTCCAAGCTGTGTAATGTACAGAAAGTTTTATCTATGTGAGATGAATAAACATAACAAGAAGCAGATTCACACAAAGCTTCTTTCCAGTTTTTATCTGAAGGTATTTCCCTTTTAGTCATACTACTGAATGTGCTCCCAAATGTCCCTTTGCAAATCTGTCCATGACAGCATTTCCAACCTGCGCAATGTAAAGGAAGCTTTATCTATGTCAGATGAATACACATATCACAGAGCAGTTTCACAGAAAGCTTCTTTCCAGTTTTTGTCTGAAGATATTTCCCTTTTCACCATAGGCATCAATATGCTCAGGAATAGACCTCTGTACCTTTTTCTCCTAAAGGATTTCCCCAATGCTGTATGAGAAGAGAGGTATAACACTGTGAGTGAAATGCACACGTCACAAAGCAGTTCCTCAGAAAACTGCTCTGCAGTTTCTATCTGAACATATTTCCTTTTTCAGCATAAGCCTCAAAGCGCTCCCGAATATCCCATCGTACGTTAAAGAAAAACAGTGTTAGAAAGCTGCTCAATGAAAAGGGAAGCTTAACTGAGCATGAGGAATTCACACGACACTGAAGAGTTTCACAGAAAGCTTCCATCTGTATTTTACCCGAGGATATTTCTTTCTCCATATTCTAAAGAGCGTTCCCAAATGTCCTTTCTGAGATTCCACAGGAGCAGTGATTTCAAACAGCTCAATCCAAAGAATGATTTAACACTGTGAGCTGCATACACACATCACAAAAGAGGTGCTCAGAAAGCTTCTCTTCAATTTTCAATGGAAGACATTTCCTTGCTTGCCACAGGCCTCCGGTTGCCACTTAATATCCCTTCTCAGAATCCCAAATGACAGACTTTCCAAACTTGCAAATGTAGAGTAAGCTTTAATTCTGTGAAATGAATGACCATGTCAGAGAGCAGTCTCTTGGAATGCTTCTTTCCGGGTTTTATTTGACAACATTTCACTTTTCACCTTATTCTTCAATGTGCTCTGAATATCACTTTTTTTAGTATGACAGGAACAGTGTTGAAACCCAGTGTCTTATGAGAAGAAAGGTATAACACCCTGAGTGGAATGCACACATCACCAAGCAGTTTCTCAGAAAGCTTCTCTCCAGTTTTTATCAGATGATATTTCTTTCTTCACCATTGGCCCGAATGTGACCCCGAATATCCCTTCGCAGATCCATCCATGACGTAGTTTCCAAGCTGCATAATGTAAAGAAAGCTTTATCTATGTGAGTTGAATAAACAACATAGCAAAAGGCAGATTCACAGAAAGTTGAATAGCAAAAGGCAGATTCACAGAAAGATTCTTTCCAGTATTTATCTGAATATATTTCCTTTTTTAACATAGTCCTGAATGTGCTCCCAAATGTCCCTTCATGGATCCGTCCCTGAAAGAGTTTCCAAGCTGTGTAATGTAGAGAAAGCTTTATCTATGTGAGATGAATACACATATCACAGAACAGTATCACATATAGGGTTTCCCCGATGCTGTATGAGAAGAGAGTTATAATACTGTGAGCGAAATGCACACGTCACAAAGCAGTTCTGCAGAAAGCTTCTCTCCAGTTTCTATATCAACATATTTTGTTTTTCACCGTAAGCCTGAAAGAGCTGAAGTATATCCCTTTATACACTAAACATGAACAATGTTAGTGAACTGCTCAATAAAAAGAGAAGCTTAACTGAGCAAGAGAAATTCACATGACACAGCAGTTTCACAGAAAGATTCCTTATGGTTTTTATCTGAGGATATTTCTTTGTCCACATTCTAAAGATCGTTCCAATTGTCCCTCCTCCGATTCCACAGAAGCAGTGAATTCAAACTGCTGAATCCAAAGAATGATTTAACTCTATGAGGTGAATACACACATCACAAAGCAGTTGCTCCGAAAACTTCTCTGCAGTTTACATCGAAAGACATTTCCTTGCCCACCACAGGTGAATGAGCACCACTTAATATCCCTTCACAGATTCCTGAAAGACAGAATTTGCAAATGGGGCAATGTAGAGTAAGCTTTACCTCTGTGAAATGAATGCCCATATCTGAGAGCAGTTTCATGGTACGCTTCTTTCTGGGTTTTATTTGAGGATATATCACTTTTCACCATAGTCTTCAAAGCGCTCCAAAATATCACTTTTTCATGTTACAGGAACAGTGTTCAAACACTGCCTTATGAGAAAAGAGGTATAACACTCTGAGTAGAATACACACATCACAAAGCAGTTTCTCAGAAAGCTTCTCTACAGTTTTTATCTGAATATATCCCCTTTTTCACAATAGGCCTGAATGTGCTTTCAAATATCCCATCGTGGATCCGTCCGTGATGGAGTTTCCAACTGTGTAATGTAAAGAAAGTTTTATCTATGTGAGATGAATAAACAGAGAAAAAAGCAGATTCCCAGAAAACTTCTTTCCAGTTTTTATCTGAAGATATTGCCTTTTTCACCATAGTCCTGAATGTGCTCCTGAATATCCCTTCGCGGATCCATCCATGACAGGGTTACCCAGCTGCAAAATGTAGAGAAAGATTTATCTAAGTGATATGAATACACATATCTAAAAACAGTTTCACAGAAAGGGTTTCCTAGATGCTGTATGAGAAGAGAGGTACAACACTGTGAGTGGAATGCACACGTCACAAAACAGCACTTCAGAAAGCTTCTTTCCAGTTTCCATCAGAACATATTTCCTTTTTCACTGTAAGCCTCAAAGTGTTCCCAAATATCCCTATGCACTCTAAACATAAACAGTGTTAGGAAACTGCTCAATGAAAAGTGAAGCTGGGAGAATGGAATTCACACGACCCAGAGCAGTTTCACAGGAAGCTTGCTTCTGGTTTTTATCTGAAGGTATTTGTTTTTCAGCATATTCTAAAGAGTGTTCCAATTTTTCCTTTCTCAGGTTCCACAGAAACAGTGATTTCAAACTGCTCAATTGAAAGAATGATTTAACTCTACGAGATGAATACACACATCACAAAGCAGTTACTCAGAAAGCTTCTCTCCAGTTTTCAAGGGAAGACATTTCCTTGCTCACCACAGGCCTCCGAGCGCCATTTAATATCCCTTCACAGATTCCCAAAAGATGTAGATCCAAATTGGGCAATGTAAAGTAAGTTTTAACTCTGTGATATGAAAACATGTATCAGAGTCCAGTTTCATGGAAGGCTTCTTTCTGAGTTTTATTTGAGGATGTTTCACTTTTCGCCATAGTCCTCAATGCGCTCTGAAATATCACTTTTTCGGTTTTACAGGAACAGTGTCCAAACACTGCCTTATGAGGAAAGAGGTATAACTCCCTGAGTGGAATGCACACATCACAAAGTAGTTTCTCAGAAAGCTTCTCTCCGGTTTTTGTCTGAAGATATTTCAATTTTCCCCACAGTCCTGAATGTGCTCCCGAAGGTCCCTTCGTCGATCCATCCATGACAGTGTTTCCAAGCTGCTTAAGGTAAAAAAAACTTTATCTATGTGAGATGAATAAACATCGCAAAAAGCAGATCCACAGAAATCTTCTTTCCAATTTTTATCTTAAGATATTTCTTCTTTCACCATAGTCCTGAATGTACTCCTGAATGTCCCTTCACGGATCCGTCCATGACAGAGTTTCCAAGCAGCGTAATGTAAAGAAAGCTTTATCTATGTGAGCTGAATACACATATCACAGAGCAGTTTCACAGAAAGCTTCTTTCTTGCTTTTGTCTGAGGCTATTTCTCCTTTCTCTATATGCGTCAATATGCTACCAAATATCCCTTGGTACCTTTTTCTCCAAAAGAGTTTCCCTGATGCTGTATGAGAAGAAAAGTATAACACAGTGAGTGGAATGCACACGTCAGAAAGCAGTTCCCCGGGAAGCTTCTCTCCAGTTTCGGTCTGAACATATTTCCTTTTTCACTGTAAGCCTCAAAGTGCTCCCGAATATCCCTTCACACGCTAAACATAAACAGGGTGAGAAAACTGCTACATGAAAAGAGAGGCGAAACTGAGTAAGAGCAATTAAAAAGACACAGAACAGTTTCACAGAAAGTTTCCTTCTGGATTTTACCTGAGGATATTTCTTTCTCCATATTCTAAGGAGCCTTCCCAAATGTGCTTCCTCAGATTCCACAAAAACAGTGATTTCAAACTGCTCAATCCAAACAATAGTTTCACTCTACGAGACCAATACACACATCACAAAGCAGTTGCTCAGAAAGCTTCTCTCCAGTTTTCATTGGAAGACATTTCCTTGCTCACCACAAGCCTCTGGACACCACTTAATATCCCTTCACAGATTCCTCAAAGACAAATTTTCCAAACTGGGCAACAAAGAGTAAGCTTTAACTCTGTGAAATGAATACACGTATCAGAGAGCAGTTTCTTGGAACGCTTCCTTTTGGGTTTTATTTGAGGATATTTCACTTTTTGCCATAGTCTTCAATGCGCTCTGAAATATTATGTTTACAGTTTTACAAGAACAGTGTTAAAACACTGCTTTATGAGAAAAGAGATAAAAGTCCCTGAGTCAAATGCACACATCATAAAGCAGTTTCTCAGAAAGCTTCTATCCAGTTTTTATCTCAATATACTCACCATAGGCCTGAATGTGCTCCCGAATGTCCTTTGGCGAATCCATCCATGATGGAGTTTCAAAACTGCATAATTGAAAGAAAGCTTTATCTATATGAGATGAATAAACATATCTATCACAAAGCAGTTTCACAGAAAGTTTCCTTCCAGTATTTGTCTGAGGATATTTTCTTTTTCACCATAGCCGTTCATACACTCCCGAATGTCCCCTGGTAGATTTTTCTCCAAAAGGGATTCCCCCACCCTCTATGAGAAGAAAGATATAATTCAGTGCATGGAATGCACACATCACAAAACCACTCTTTGGGAGGTTCTCGCCAGTTTCCATCCAAAGATATTTCCTTTTACACCATAAGCCTCAAAGCACTCCCAAATATCCCTTCACAGACTAAACAAAAACAGTGTTAGAATACTGCTCAATGAAAAGAGAAGCTTAACTGTGCAACCAGAATTCATGCAACATAGTGTAATCTCACAGAAAGCTTCCTTCTGATTTCTATCTGATGGTATTTCTTTTTCAGGATATTCAAAAGAGTGTTCCCAAATGTTCTTTCTCAGATTCAGCAGAAACAGTAATTTCAAACTGCTCAATCCAAAGAATGATTTAATTCTATGAGATGAATACAAACATCACAAAAGAGTTGCTCAGAAAGGTTCTCTCCAATTTTCGATAGAAGACATTTCCTTGGTCACCACAGGTCACCAGTTGCAACTTAATATCCCTTCACAGAATCCTCAAAGACAGACTTTCCAAACGGGAAAATGTAGAGTAAGCTTTAACTCTGTGAAATGAACGGACATTTTAGAGAGCAGTTTCTTGGAATGCTTCTTTCTGGGTTTTATTGGATGACATTTCACTTTTCTCCATAGTCTTAAATGTGCTCCGAATATTCCTTTTTCAGTTTTACAGGAACAGTGTTCAAACAGTGCCTTATGAGAAGAAAGGTATAACTCCCTGAGTGAAATGCACACATCACGAAGCAGTTTCTCAGAAACCTTCTCTCCACTTGTTATATGATGATATTTCCTTTTTCACCAAAGTCCCAAATGTGATTCTGAATATCCCTTCGTGGATCCATCCATGACGGAGTTTCCAAGCTGTGTAATGTAAAGAAAGTTTTATCTATGTGAGATGAATAAGCATAGCAAAAACAGATTCCCAGAAAACTTCTTTCCAGTTTTTATCTGAAGATATTTCCTTTTTCACCATAGTCCTGAATGTGCTCCCAAATGTCCCTTCGGGGACCCATCCATGACAGAGTTTCCAAGCTGCGGTAATGCAAAGGAAGCTTTATATATGTGAGAAGAATACACAAATCACAGAGCAAATTCATAGAGAGATTCTTTCCAGTTTTTGTCTGAGCCTATTTCCCATTACACCATAGGCGTCATCATGCTCCCGAATATCACTTGTTACCTTATTCTCCAAAAGGGTTTCCCCTATGCTGTATGAGAAGATAGGAATAACAATGTGAGTGGAATGCACACGTCACAAAGCAGTTCCTCGGAAAGCTTCTCTTCAGTTTTGGTCTGAACACATTTCTTTTTCACTATAAGCCTCAAAGAGCTCCGGAATATCCCTTCACATGCTAAACATAAACAGGGTTAGAAAACTACTCAATGAAAAGTGAGGATTAACTGAGCAAGAGGAATTAAGACGACACAGAGCAGTTCCACAGAATGCTTCCTTCTGGATTATAGCTGAGGATATTTCCTTCTATATATTCTAAAGAGTGTTCCCAAATGTCCTTCCTCAGATTCCACAAAAACAGTGATTTCAAACTCCTCAATCCAAAGAATGGTTTAACTCCATGACCTGAATACACACATCACAAAGCAGTTCCTCAGAAAGCTCCTCTCCAGTTTTCATCAGAAGACAGTTCTTAGCTCACCACAAGCCTCCATATGCCACTTAATATCCCTTCACAGATTCCTAAAAGACAGACTTTCCATACTGAGCAAAGTAGAGTAAGCTTTAACTCTTTGAAATGAATGCACATATCATAGAGTAGTTTCTTGGAACGCTTCGTTCTCGGTTTTATTTGAGGATATTTCACTTTTCGCCATAGTCTACAATGCACTGCAAAATATCACTTTTTCAGTTTTACAGGAACAGTGTTCAAACACTGCTTTATGAGAAAAGAGGTAAAACTCCCTGAATGGAATGCACACATCACAAAGCAGTTTCTCAGAGAGCTTCTCTCCAGTTTTTAGCTGAAGATATTTCCTTTCTCACCATTGGTCTCAATGTGCTCTCGAATGTCCCTTCACAAGTCCGTTCATGATGGCATTTCAAAACTGCGTAATAGAAAGAAAGTTTATCTATGTGAGATGAATAAACATACCAAAAACAAAGCAGTTTCACAGAAAGCTTCTTTCCACCTTTTGTCTGAGGATATTTCCTTTTTCACCATAGCCATCCATATACTCCCGAACATCCCCTGGTAGCTTTTTTCCCCAAATGGGATTCCCCAATCCTCTACCAGAAGAAAAGTAAAACTCTGTGAGTGGAATGCACAAGTCACAAAGGAACTCCTCCGAAATCTTCTCTCCAGTATCCATCTGAAGATATTTCCGTTTTCACTGTAAGCCTCAAAGCACTCCAGAGTATCCCTTAGCTGACTAATGAAAAACAGTGTGAGAATACTGCTCAATGAAAACGGAAGCTTAACTGTGTGAGTGGACATCACATGTCCTAGAGCAGTTTCACAGAAAGTTTTCTTCTAGTTTTTATTGGAGAGTATTACTTTTTCACCATATTCTTAAGAGCGTTCCCAAATGTCCTTTCTCAGGTTATACAAAAACAGTGATTTCAAAGTGTTCAATCCAAATAATGACTTAACTCTATGAGATGAATACACACAACACAAAGCAGTTGCTCCGAAAGCTTCTCTCCAGTTTTCAACAGAGGACGTTACATTTCTCACCACAAGCCTCTGAGCGCCACTTAATATCCCTGCACAGATTCCTCAAAGACAGAGATTCCAAACTGTTTAACATAGTGTAAGCTTTAACTCTCTGATATGAATGCAAACGTCAGAGAGCAGTTTCATGCAGCGCTTCTTTCTGGGTTTTATTTTCGGATTTTCACCTTTCACCATAGTTTTCAATGCATTGCAAAATATCACTTTTTCAGTTTTACAGAAATAGTGTTCAAATACTGTCTTATGGGAAAAGAGGTAAAACTCCCTGAGTGGAATACACACATCACAAAGCAGTTTCTCTGAAAGCTTCTCTCCAGTTTTTATCTGAAGATATCTCCTATTTCCCCACAGTCCTGAATGTGCCCCCGAATGTCCCTTTGCGAATCCTTCCATGACACAGTTTCAACACTGCGTAGTAGAAAGAAAGCTTTATCTTTGTGAGATGAATAGATATATCTATCACAAAGCAGTTTGACAGAAATCTTCTTTCCAATTTTTGTCTGAGGATATTAACTTTTTCAGCATAGCCATCCATATACTCCAGAATGTCCCCTGGTAGCTTTTTCTCCAAACGGGATTTCCCAATCCTCTAGGAGAAGAAAAGTATAACTCTGTGAGTGTAATGCAAACGTCACATAGAAGCTCCTCAGAAATCTCTCTACAGTATATAGCTGAAGATATTTCCGTATTCACAGAAGCCTCAAAGCGCTCCCGAGTATCCCTTAGCTGAGAAACCTAAAACGGTGTTAGAATACTGTTCAATGAAAAAACAAGCTTAACTCTGTGAATGGACTTCACATGATCTATAGCAGTTTCACAGAAAGATTCCTTCTGGTTTTTATTGGAGGGTATTTCTTTTTCAGCATATTCTTAAGAGCTTTCCCAAATATTCTTTCTCATATTCCACAGAAACAGTGATTTCAAACTGCTCTATCCAAAGAATGATTTATCTCTATGAGATGAATACACACATCTCAAGGCAGTTGCTCTGAAAGCTTCTCTCCAGGTTTCATCGGAAGACATTTCCTTTCTCATCACAAGCCTCTGGATGTCACTTAATATCCCTTCACAGATTCCTCAAAGACAGAGTTTCCAAACTGGGCAATGTAGTATAAGTTTCAACTCTCTCAAATGAATGCACACGTCCGAGAGCAGTTTCTTGGAACACTTCTTTCTGGGTTTTATTTCAGAGTATTTCACTTTTTGCTGTAGTCTTCAGGGTGCAGCAAAGTATCACTTTTTCCATTTTGCAGAAATATTGTTCAAACACAGCCTTATGAGAAAAGAGGTATAACTCCTTCAGTGGAATGCACACATCACAAAGCAGTTTCTCAGAAAGTTTCTCTCTAGTTTTTACCTGAAGATATCTCCTTTTTCCCCGGAGGTCTGTATGTGCTCCTGAATGTCTCTTCACGAATCCGTCCTTGACACAGTTTCAAAACTGCATAATAGAAAGAAAGTTTTATCTATGTGAGATGAATAGAGATATCTATCACAAAGCTGTTTCACAGAAAGCTTCTTTCCAGTTTTTGTCTGAGGATATTTCTCTTTTCACCATAACAGTCCATACACTCCAGAATGTCCCCTGGTAGCTTTTTCTCAAATGTCTTCAATGCACTGCAAAATATCACATTTTCAGTTTTACAGGGACACTGTTCAAACACTGCCTTATGAGAAAAGAGGTATAACTCCCTGAGTGGAATGCACACATCACAAAGCAGTTTCTCAGAAACCTTCTCTTCAGTTTTTATCTGAAGGTATCTCCTATTTCCCCACAGGCCTGAATGTGCTCCCGAATGTCCCTTCGCGAATCCGTTTTTGACGCAGTTTCAAAACTGCGTAATAGAAAGAAAGTTTTATCTATGTGAGATGAATAGACATATTTATCACAACGCAGTTTCACAGAAAGCTTCTTTCTAGTTTTTGTCTGAGGATATATCCTCAGACAGGTTTCTAGGTCAAGTGGACTTCATGTGACCTAGAACAGTTTCACAGAAAGTTTCCTTATGGCTTTTATCAGAGAATATTTCTGTTTCAGCATATTCTTAAGAGTGTTCCCAAATGTCCTTTCTCAAGTTCCACAGAAACACTGATTTCAAATTGCTGAATTCACAGAATGATTTAACTCTATGAGATGAATACACACATCACAAAGTAGTTCCTCCGAAAGCTTCTCATCTGTTTTCATCAGAAGACGTTTCCTTTCTCACCACAAACCTCTGTGCGCCACTTTATATCCCTTCACAGATTCCGCAAAGCAGTTCCTCGAAAGGCTTCTCTCCGGTTTCCATCTAAATGTATTTCCTTTTTCACCGTAAGCTTCAAAGTGCTCCCGAGTATCCCTAAACAAAAACACTTTTAGAACACTGCTCAATGAAGAGAGAACCTTAGCTGTGCGAGCAGAATTCACATGACAGACTGCAGTTTCACAGAAACCTTCCTTCTGATTTCTAACTGCAATTATTTCTTTTTCAGCGTATTCTAAAAGACATTCCCAAATGTCCTTTCTCAATTTCCTCAGAAACGGTGACTTCAAACTGCTCAATCCAAAGAATGATTTAACTCTATGAGATGAATACAAACATCACAAAAGAGTGGCTCAGAAAGCCTCTCTCCAATTTTCAACGGAAGAGATTTCCTTACTCACCACAGGCCTACATTTGCCACTTAATATCCCTTCGCAGAATCCTCAAAGACAGACTTTCCAAACTGGGAAATGCAGAGTAAGCTTTAACTCTTTGAAACGAATGGACATGTCAGAGAGTAGTTTCTTGGAATGCTTCTTTCTGGGTTTTATTTGATGACATTTCACTTTTCGCCATAGTCGTCAATGTGCTCCTAATATCACTTTTTCAGTTTTACAGGAACATTTTTCAAACAGTGCCTTATGGGAAGAAAGTTATAACTCCGAGAGTGGAATGAAAACATCACCAAGCAGTTTCTCAGAAAGCTTCTCTCTAGTTTTTATCCCATGATATTTCCTTTTTCACCATAGGCTCGAATGTGATCCCGAATATCCGTTCATGGATCCATCCATGACAGAGTTTCCAAGCTTCGTAATGTAAAGAAAGCTTCATCTATGTGAGACGAATAAACATAGCAAAAAGTAAATTCACAGAAAGTTTCTTAGCAGTTTTCATCTGAAGATATTTCCTTTTTCACCATAGTCCTTAATGTGCTCCCGAATGTCCCTTTGTGGATCCATCCATGATAGAGTTTCCAAGCTCAGTAATGTAAAGAAAGCTTTATCTATGTGAGATGAATATACATATCATGGAGCAGTTTCATAGAAAACTTCTTTCCAGTTTTTGTGTGAGGCTATTTCCTGTGTCACCATAGGCATCAACATGCTCCTGAATATCACTTGTTAACTTTTCCTCCAAAAGGGTTTGCCCGGTGATGTATGAAAAGAGAGGTATAACACTGTGAGTGAAATGCACACGTCACAAAGCAGTTCCTCAGAAAACTTCTCTGCAGTTTCGGTCTGAACATGTTTCCTTTTTCACCATAAGCCTCAAAGTGCTCCCGAATATCCCTTCACATGCTAAATATAAAGAGGGTTAGTAAACTGCTCAATGAAAAGAGGTTTAACTGAGCGAGAGGAATTAAGGCAACACAGAGCAGTTTCACAGAAAGCTTCCTTCTGGAATTTACCAGAGGATATTTCTTTCTCCATTTTCTAAGCAGTGTTCCCAAATGTCCTTCCTCAGATTCCACAAAAACAGTGACTTCAAACTGCTCATTCAAAAATGGTTTAACTCTATGAGATGAATACTCACATCACAAAGCAGGTGCTTGGAAAGATTCTCTCCAGTTTTCATCAGAAGACGTTTCCTTGCTCACCACAAGCCTCTGGGCGCCACTTAATATCCCTTCACAGATTCCGCAAAGACAGTTTCCAAACTGGGCAACATAGAGTAAGCTTTACCTCTGTGAAATGAATGCAAATATCAGAGAGCAGTTTCTTGGACACTTCTTTCAGGGTTTTATTTGAAGATATTTCACTTTTTGCCGTAGTCTTCAATGTGCTCTGATGTATCACATTTTCGGTTTTACAGGAACAGTGTTCAAACACTACTGTATGAGAAAGAAGGTAAAACTTGCTGAGTGAAATGCACACACCACAAAGCAGTTTCTCAGAAAGCTTCTCTCCAGTTTTTATCTGAAGATATTTCCTTTTTCACCATAGACATGTATGTGATCACGAATATCCCTTCGCAGATCCGTCCATAACGGAGTTTCTATGCTGCGTAATGTAAATAAATCTTTATCTATGTGAGATGAATAAATATTGCAAAAAGCAGATTCACAGAAACTTCTTTACATTTTTTATCTGAAGATATTTCCTTTTTCAGCACAGTCCTGATTCTGCTCCCGAGTGTCCCTTTACGGATCCATCCATGACAGAATTTCCAAGCTGCATAATGTAAAGAAAGCTTTATCTATTTGAGATGAATACACATATCACAAATCAGTTTCACAGAAAGCTTCTTTCCAGTTTTTCTCTGAGTCTATTTCCTTTTTCACCATAGGTGTCATTATGCTCCTGAATATTCCTCGTTACCGTTTTCTCCAAAGTGTTTTCCCGATGCTGTATGAGAAGAGAGTTATAATACTCTGAGTGGAATGCACACATCACAAAGCAGTTCCTCGGAAAGCTTCTCTTCATTTTCTATCTGAAGATATTTCCTTTTTCACTCTAAGCCTGAAAGCACTCCCGAATATCACATTCCACACTAAACATAAACCGTATGAAAACTGATCAATGCAAGGGAAGCTTAACTGAGAGAGAGGAATTCACAGGACCCACAGTAGTTTCACAGAAAACGTCCTTCTTGTTTTTATCTGAGGATATTTAGTTTTCCATATTGTAAAGAGACTTCCTCAGATTTCACAGAAACAGTGATTTCAAACTACTCAATCCAAAGAATGGTTTATCTCTATGAGATGAATACATGCATCACAAAGCAGTTGCTCAGAATGCTTCTCTCCAGTTTTCAATGGAAGACATTTCCTTGCTCACCACAGACCTCTGGGAGCCACTAGATATCACATCGCAGATTCCTCAAAGACAGCATTTCCTAACTGGGGAATGTAGAGTAAGCTTTAATTCTGTGAAATGAATGCACATATCAGAGAGCAGTTTCTTGGAACGCTTCTTTCTGGGTTTTATTTGAGGAGTGTTCTTTTTTCATCATAGTCTTCAATGCGCTATGAAATATCACGTTTTCGGTTTTACAGGAACTGTGTTGAAACACTGGCTAATGAGAAAAGAGGTATATCTCACTGAGTGGAATGCACACATCACAAAGTAGTTTCTCAGAAAGCTTCTCCTTAATTTTTATATAGAGAGATTTCCGTTTTCACCATAGGCCTGAAGGTACTCCCGAATGACCCTTTGCAGATCTGTCCTTGACAGAGTTTACAAACTGCGTAATATAAAGAAATTTTTATCTATGTGAGATGAATAAACATGTCTATCACAAAGCAGTTTCCCAGAAAGCTTCTTTCCCGTTTTTGTCGGAGGGTAATTCCTTTTTCACAATAGCCGTCTATATACTCCTAAATGTCCCTTGGTAGCTTTTTCTCCAAATGGATTCCCCAATCCTCTATGAGAAAAAAGGTACAACTCTGTGAGTGGAATGCACATGTCACAAAGCAGCTCCTCAGAAATCTTCTCTCTAGTGTTTATCTGAAAATTTTTCCATTTTCACCAGAAGCCTCAAAGCGCTCCCGAGTATCCCTTTGCAGACAAAACACAGTGTTAGAATACTGCCCAATGGAAAGAGAAGCATAACAGTGTGAGTGGAAATCACATGACTGAGAGCAGTTTCACTGAGAGCTTCCTCGTGGTTTTTATCTGAGGGTATTTCCTTTACAGCATATTCTAAATACCGTTCCCAAATGTCCTTTCTCTGGTCCACAGAAACAATGAATTCCAACTGCTCAAACCAAAGAACGATTTAACTCTATGAGCTGAACCCACACATCACAAAGCAGTTGCTCAGAAAGCTTCTCTCCAGTTTTCAACGGAAGAAATTTTCTTGCTGACCACAGGCCCCCGGGCACCACGTAATATCTCTTCACAGATTCCTCAAAGACAGACTTTCCAAACTGGGCAATGAAGAGTAAACTTAAATTCTGTGAAATGAATGCACACATCAGAGAGCTGCTTCTTAGAAAGCTTCTTTCTGGATTTTATTTGAGGATAGTTCAATTTTCAGCATAGTATTCAATGCGCTCCGAAATATCACTTTTTCAGTATTACAGGTAACGTGTTCAAACACTGCATTATGAGAAAAGAGGTATAACTCCCTGAGTGGAATGCATACATCACAAAGCAGTTTCTCACAAAGCTTCTTTCCAGTTTTTATCTGAGATATTTCCATTTTCAAAGCTTCTTTCCAGTGTTTCTCTGAAGATATTTCCTTTTTCACCAATCCTTTATGGAAAGAGAGCTATAACCCTGGGAGTGAAATGCACAGGTCACAAAGCAGCTCCTCGGAAAGCCTCTCTCCAGTTTCTCTCTGAACATACTTCCTTTTTCACTGTAAGCCTCAAAGCATTCCCGAATATCCCTTCACATGCTAAACATAAAGAGTGTTAGAAAAGTGCTCCATGAAAGGAGAAGCTTAACTGAGTGAGAGGAATTCACACGACACATAGCAGTTTCACAGAAAGCTTCCTTCTGGTTTTCATCTGAGGATATTTCTTTCTCCATATTCCAAAGAACGATGCCAAAGATTCTTCTTGAGATACCACAGAAACAATGATTTCAAACTCCTCAATCCAAGGAATAGTTTAACTCTGCAAGATGAATACACACATCACAAAGAAGTTGCTCAGAAATCTTCTCTCCAGTTTTCATGGGAAGACATTTCCTTGCCCACCACAGGCCTGTGTGGCGCCACTTAATGTCCCTTCACATATTCCTCAAGGACAGAATTTGCAAACTGGACAATGTAGAGTACACTTTAATTCTGTGAAGTGAATGCAGATATCAGAGAGCAGTTTCTTGGAATGCTTCTTTCTGGGTTTTACTTGAGGATAGTTTACTTTTTGACATAGTGTTCAATGCACTCCAAAATATCACTTTTTCGGTTTTACAGGAACAGTGTTCAAACACTGCCTATTGAGAAAAGAAGTATAATTCTCTGAGTGGAATGCCAGATCACAAAGCAGTTTCTCGAAATCTTCTCTGTAGTAATTATCTGAAGATATTTCCATTTTCCCCATAGTCTTTAATGTGCTGCCAAGTGTCTCTTCACGGATGCATCCATGACATAGTTTCCAAGCTGCATAATGAAAAGAAAGCTTTATCTATTGGAGTTGAATACACATAACACAGATGAGTCTCACAGAAAGCTTCTTTCCAGTTTTTGTCTAAGGCTATTTCTTTGTTCACCATAGGCGACATATGCTCCCGAATATCCCTTGCTACCATTTTCTCCAAAAGGTTTTCCCGATGCTGTATGAAAAGAGAGGTATAACACTCTGAGTGGAATGCACACATCACAAAGCAATTCCTCGGAAAGCTTCTCTCCATTTTCTATCTGAAGATATTTCCTTTTTCACTGTAAGCCTGAAAGCACTCCCGAATATCCCTTCCCACGCTGAACATAAACAGTGTGAAAACGGATCAATTCAAGAGAAGCTAAACTGAGTGAGACGCATTCACACGACACATAGCAGTTTCACAGAAAGCGTCCTTCTTGTTTTTATCTGAGGATATTTAGTTCTCCATATTCTAAAGAGCCTTCCCAAATGTCCTTCCTCAGATTCCACAGAAACAGTGATTTCAAACTGCTCAATCCAAAGAATGGTTTAACTCTATGAGATGAATACACACATCAAAAAGCAGTTGCTCAGAAAGCTTCTCTTCAGTTTTCAAAGGAAGACATTTCCTTGCTCACCACAGACCTCTGGGAGTCACTTAATATCCCTTCGCAGATTCCTCAAAGATAGAGTTTCCAAACTGGGCAATGTAAAGTAAGCTTTAATTCTGTGAACTGAATGCACGTATCAGAGAGCAGTTTCTTGGAACACTTCTTTCTGGTTTTATTTGAGGATACTTCACTTTTCGCCATAATATTCAATGCACTCCGAAATAACTTTTTCATTTTTACAGGAACGGTGCTGAAACACTGCCTTATGACAAAAGTGGTTTAACTCCCTGAGTGGAATGCACACATCACAAATCAATTTGTCAGAAAACTTCTCTCCAGTTTTTTTCTGAAGATATCTCCTTTTTCACCATAGGCCTGAATGTGCTCAAGAATGTCCTTTTGTGGATCTATCCATGAGGGAGTATACAAACTGCATAATATAAGCAAAGTTTTATCTCTTTGAGATGAATAAACATTTCTATCACAAAGCAATTTCACAGAAAGGTCACTCCAGTTTTTCTCTGAGGATGTTTACTTTTCCACCATAGCCATCCATATACTCCCAAATGTCCCTTGGTAGCTTTTTCTCCAGAAGGGATTCCCCAATCCTGTATGAGAAGAAACGTATAAATCTGTGAGTGGAATGCACATGTCACAAAGCAGTTCCTTGGAAATCTTCTCTCCAGTTTCTATCTGAACATATTTGCTTTTCCACCGTAAGCCTCAAAGCGGTCCCGAATATCCATTCACAGAATCAATGCAGTACTAGAATACTGATGAAAAGAGAAGTTTAACTGTGTGAGTGGAATTCACATGACATAGAGCAGTTTCACAGAAAGTTTTCCTCTGATTTTTTTATTCCTTCGTGGATCCTTTGATGACGGAGTTTCCAAACTGTGTAACATAAAGAAAGTTTTATCTATGTGAGATGAATAAACACAGCAAAAAGCAGATTCACAGAAAGCTTCTTTCTAGTTCTTATCTGAAGATATCTCCTTTTTTACCTTAGACCTGAATGCACTCCCACATATCCCTTCGCGGTTGCATCCATGGCAGAGTTTCCAAGCTGCGAAATGTAGAGAAAGATTTATCTATGTCAGATGAATACACATATCTAAAAACAGTTTCACAGAATGGGTTTCCTAGATGCTGTGTGAGAAGAGAGGTATAACACTGTGAGTGGAATGCACACATCACAAAATAGCACCTCGGAAAGCCTCTCTCCAGTCTCTATCAGAACATATTCCCTTTTTCACCATAAGCCTCAAAGTGTTCCCAAATATCCCTATGCACACTAAACATAAAAAGTGTTAGGAAACTGCTCAATGAAAAGTGATGCTTAACTGAGGGAGTGTAATTCACACGACACAGAGAAGTTTCACAGGAAGCTTGCTTCTGGTTTTTATCTGAAGGTATTTCTTTTTCAGCATATTCTAAAGAGCGTTCTCAAATTTCCTTTCTCAGGTTCCACAGAAACAGTGATTTCAAACTGCTCTAATCAAAGAATGGTTTAATTCTATGAGATGAATACACACATCACAAAGCAGTTGCTCAGAATGCTTCTCTCCAGTTTTCAATGGAAGACATTTCCTTGCTCACCATAGGCCTCTGGGCACCACTTAATATCTCTTTGCCGATTCGTCCAAGATGCACTTTCCAAATTGGGAAATCTAGAGTAAGTTTTATCTCTGTGACATGAATACACATATCAGAGAGCATTTTCTTGGAACGCTTCTTTCTGGGTTTTATTTGAGGATATATCTCTTTTCACCATAGTCCTCAATGCGCTCCAAAATATCACTTTTTCGATTGTACAGGAAGAGTGTTCAAACACTGCCCTATGAGCAAAGTGGTATAAACCTTGAGTGGAATGCACATATCACAAAGCACTTTCTCAGAAAGCCTCTCTCCAGTTTTTATCTAAAGATATTTCCTTTTTCGCCATAGGTCTGAATGTGCTCCTGAATTTTCCTTAGTAGATCTGTCCATGATGGAGTTTCCAAACTGCATAATCTAAAGAAAGTTTTATCTACGTGAGAGAATATATATGTATATCACAAAGCAGTTTCACAGAAAGCTTCTTTCCAGTTTTTGTGAGGATATTTCCTTATTCACAATAACCATAGATATACTGCTGAATGTCCCTTGGTAGCTTTTCCTCCAAAAGGGATTCCCAAATCCTCTACGAAAAGAAAGGTATAACTCTGTGAGTGAAATGTACACATCCCAAAGCAGCTCCTCTGAAAGCTTCTCTCTAGTTTCTATCTGAAGGTATTTCCGTTTTCACCTTAAGCCTCATAGTGCTCCCAAATATCCCTTTCCAGACTATACAGAGCAGTCTCACAGAAAGCTTCCTTCTTTTTTTTATCTGAGGGCATTTCTTTTTCAGCATATTCTAAAGAACGTTCCCAAATTTCCTTTCTCAGGTTCCACAGAAACAGTGATTTCAAACTCTTCAATCCAAAGGATGATTTAACTCTATGAGATGAATGCAAACATCACAAAGCAGCTGCTCAAAAAGATTCTCTCCAGGTTTCAACGGAAGACATTTCCTTGCTCACCACAGGCCTCTGGGAGCCACATAATATCCCATCACAGATTCTTCAAAGACAGACTTTCCAAACTGGGCAATGTAGAGTAAGCTTTAACTCTGTGAAATGAATGCCCATATCACAGAGCAATTTCTTGGAACGATTCTTTCTGAGTTTTATCTGAGGATAGTTCACTTTTTGCCATAGTCCTCAATGCACTCCATAATATCACTTTTTCGGTTTTACAGGAACAGAGTTCAAACACTGCCTTATGAGAAAAGCAGTATAACTGTCTGAGTGGAATGCACACATCACAAACAGTTTCTCAGAAAGCTTCTCTCCAGTTTTTATCTGAAGTTATTTCCATTTTCAGCATAGGCCTGAATATACTCCCGAAAGTCCCTTCACAGATACGTCCATTACAGAGTTTCCAAGTTGCGTAATGTAAAGAAAGCTTTGTCTATGTGAGATGAATAAACACAGCAAAAAGCAGATTCACAGAGATCTTCTTTCCAGCTTTTGTCTGAGGATATTTCTTTTTTCACCATAGCTGTCCATGTACTCCCGAATGTCCTTTGGCAGCTTTTTCTCCAAAAGGGATTCCCCAATCCTTTATTAGAAGAGAGATATAACACTGTGAGTGAAATGCATAGGTCGCAAAGCAGTTCCACAGAAAGCCTCTCTCCAGTTCCTATCTGAACATATTTCCTTTTTCATCGTAAGCCTCAAAGCACTCTCAAATATCCCTTCACTTGCTAAACATAAACAGTGTTAGAAAAGTGCGCAATGAAAAGAGAAGCTTAACTGAATGAGCGGAATTCACATGACACATAGCAGTTTCAGAGAAAGATTCCTTCTGGTTTTTATCTGAGGATATTTCTTTCTCCATATTCTAAAGAGCATTCCGAAATGTCCTTCCTCAGATTCCACAGAAACGGTGATTTCAAACTGCTCCATCCAAAGGATAATTTAACTCTATGAGATGAATACACCCGTCACAAAGCAGTTGCTCAGAAAGATTCTCTCCAGTTTTCAAAGGAAGACATTTCCTGGCTCAACACAGTCCTCCAGGCGCCAATTAATATAACTTCGCAGATTCCTCAAAGAGAGACTTTCCAAACTCGGCAATGTAAAGTAAGCTTTAACTCTGTGAAATGAAAACATATATCAGAGAGCAGTTTCTTGGAACACTTCTTTCTGGGTTTCATTTGAGGACAGATCACTTTTCCCCATAGTCTTCAATGCACTTCAAAATCTAACTTTTTTAGTTTTACAGGAACAGTGTTCAAACACTGCCTTATGAGAAAAGAGGTATAACTCCCTGAGTGGAATGCACACATCAGAAAGCAGTTTCTCAGAAAACTTGTCCCGGGTTTACCTGAAGATCTTTCCTTTTTCACCATATGCTTGAATGTGCTCCCGAATGTCCCATCGTGATTCCATCCATGATGGACTTTCCAAGCTGCGTAATTTAAAGAAAGCTTTATCTATGTGAGATGAATAAGCATAGCATAAAGCAGATTCACAGAAAGCTTCTTTCCAGTATTTATCTGAAGATATTTCCTTTTTCACCATAGTCCAGAATTTTCTCCCAAATGTCCCTTCGTGGATCCGTCCATGACAGAGATGGCAAGCTGTGAAATGTAAAGAAAGCTTTATCTAGGTGAGATGAATACACATAGCACAGAGCAGTTTCACAGAAACCTTCTTTCCAGCTTTTCCTTGAGGCTATTTCCCTTTTCACCATATTCGTCAATATGCTCCCAAATATCCCTTGTTACGTTTTTGTCCAAAAGGGTTTCCCCGATGCTGTATGAGAAGAGAGGTGTAACATTGTGACTCGAATGCACACGTCACTAAGCAGTTCCTCAGAAAGCTTCTCTCGAGTTTCTATCTGAACGTATTTCCTTTTTCACCATAAACCTCAAAGCTCTCTCAAAAACCTCTTCGCACGCTACACATAAACCGTGTTTGAATACTGCTCATTGAAAAGAGAAGCTTAATTGAGCGAGAGGAATTCACAAGGCACAGAGCATTTTCACAGAAAGCTTCCTTCTGGTTTTTACCTGAGGATATTTCTTTCTCCATATTCTAAAGAGCCTTGCCAATGTCCTTCCTCAGATTCCACAGAAGCAGTGATTTCAAGCTGCTCTATCCAAAGAATGGTTTATCCCCACTAGATGAATACACACATCACAAAGCAGTTGCTCAGAAAACTTCTCTCCCGTTGTCATCAGAAGACAATTCCTTGCTTACCACAGGCCTTGAGCACCACTACATATTCCTTCGCAGATTCCTCATAGACAGAATATCCAAGCTGGGCAATGTAGAATAATCTTTAACTCTGTGAAATGAATGCACATATCAAAGAGCAGTTTCTTGGAATGCTTCTTCCTGGGTTTTATTTGAGGATATTTCACTTTTCACCATAGTTCAATGATCTCTGAAATATCACTTTTTTGGTTTTACAGGAACAGTATTCAAACACTGCCTTATGAGAAAGGAGTCATAACTCCCTTAGTGGAATGCACACATCACACAGTAATTTCTAAGAAAGTGTCTCTTAATATTTTGTCTGAAGGTATTTCCTTTTTCACCACAGGCCTGAATGTGCTCACATTCCTCCCTTCACCATTCCGTCCATGACGGAGTTTCCAAACTGTGTAACATAAAGAAAGTTTTATCTATGTGAGATGAATAAACATATCTATCATAAAACAGTTTCGCACAAAGCTTCTTTCCAGTTTTTCTCTGAGGATATTTCCTTTTTCACCATAGCCGACCATATGCTCCCGAATGTCCCTTGGTGGCTTTTTCTCCAAAAGAGGTTCACCAATCCTCTAAGCAAAGAAATGTATACCTCTGTGAGTGGAATGCACACGTCACAAAGTAGCTCCTTGGAAAGCTTCTTCCCTGTTTCTGGCTGAAGATATTTCCATTTTCACCATAAGCCTCAAAGTACTAATGAATATCACTTCGCAGACTAAACAAAAACAGTGTTAGAATACTGCTCAATGAAAAGAGAAGTTGAACTGTGTGAGTGGAATTCACACAACTGAGAGCAGTTTCTCAGAAAGCTTCCTTCTGGTTTTTATCTCAGAGTATTTCTTTTTCAGCATATGCTAAAGACTGTTCCCAAATGGCCTTTCTCAAGTTCCAAAGACACAGTAATTTCAAACTGCTCAATCCAAAGAATGATTTAACTCTATGAGATGAATGCACACATCATGAAGCAGTTGCTCAGAAAACTTCTCTACAGTTTTCAACAGAAGACATTTCCTTGCTCATCACAGGCCTCCGGGTGACACTTAATATCCCTTCACAGATTCCTCAAAAACAGAGTATCCAAACTGGGCAATGTAGAGTAAGACTTAACTCTGGAAATGAATGTACATATCAGACAGCAGCTTCTTGGAATGCTTCTTTCTGGGTTTTATTTGAGAATAGATCAATTTTCACCATTGTCTTCAATGCGCTCCAAAATATCACCTTTTCGATTTTACAGGAACCATGTTCAAACACTGCCTTATGAAAAAAGAGGTATAACTCCCTGAGTGTAATGTACACATTACAAAGCAGTTTCTGATAATGCTTCTCTCCACTTTTTGTCTGAAGATATTTCCATTTTCACCATAGTCCTGAATGTGCTCCCAAGGTCCCTTCATGGATCTGTCCATGACAGAGTTTACAACCTGCATAATGTAAAGAAAGCTTTATCTATGTGAGATGAATACACATATCACAGATGAGTTTCACAGAAAGCTTCATTTCCAGTTTTTGTCTGAGGCTATTTCCTTTTTCACCATAGGCATCAATATGCTCCCGAATATCCCTTGGTACTTTTTTCTCCAAAATGTTTTCCCGATGCTGTATGAGAAGAGAAGTATAACACTCTGAGTGGAATGCACATATCACAGAGCAGTTCCTAGGAAAGCTTATCTCCATTTTCTATCTGAAGATATTTCCTTTTTCACTGTAAGCCTGAAAGCGCTCCCAAATATCCCTTCGCACTCTAAAGATAAACAGCATGAAAACTGGTCAATGCAAGAGAAGCTTAACTGAGCGAGAGGAATTCACATGACACACAGCAGTTTCACAGAAAGAGTCCTCTTTTTAGTTCTCCATATTCTAAAGAGCGTTCCCAAATATCCTTCCTCAGATTCCAAAGAAACAGTGTTTTCAAAGGGCTCAATCCAAAGAAAGATTTAACTCTCTGAGATGAATACACATATCACAAAAGAGTTGCTCAGAAAGCTTCTCTCCAGTTTTCAAAGGAAGACATTTCCTTGCTCACCACAGTCCTCTGGGAGCCACTTAATATCCCTTCGCAGATTCCTCAAAGACTGAGTTTCCAAACTGGACAATGTAGTGTAAGCTTTAACTCTGTGAAATGAATGCACATATCAGAGAGCAGTTTCTTGGAACGCTTCTTTCTGGGTTATATTATAGGATATTTCACTTTTCACCATAGTCTTCAATGTGCTCCAAAATATCACTTTTTCGGTTTCTCAGGAACAGTGTTCAAACACTGCCTTATGAGTAAAGACGTGAAAGTCGCTGAGTGGAATGCACACATCACAAAGAAATTTCTCAGAAAGCTTTTCTCCAGTTTTTATCTAAAGATATTTCCTTTTTCACCATTGGCCTGAATGTGCTCCCAAGTGTCCCTTCGCGAATCCGTCCATGTTGGCTTTTCAAAACTGCGTAATAGAAGGAAAGTTTTATCTATGTGAGATGAATAATCATATCTATCACAAAGCAGATTCACAGAAAGCTTCTTTCCAATTTTTTTCTGAGGATATTTCCTTTTTCACCATCGCTGTCCATATACTTCCAAATGTTCCCTGGTAGTTTTTCCTCCAAAACGATTCCCAAATCCTCTACGAGAAGAAAAGTATAACTCTGTGGTTAGAATGCACAGATCACAAAGCAGCTCCTCGGAAGTCTTCTCTCCAGTTTCTATCTGAAGATATTTCAGTTTTCACTGTAAGCCTCAAAGCGCTCCCGAATATCCCTAAGCTGTCTAAACTTAAACAGTGTTAGAATACTGCTGAATGAAAACAGAAGTTTAACGGTTCAAGTGGAATTCACATGACACAGAGCACTTTCACAAAAAGCTTCCTTCTGGTTTTTATCAGAGGGTATTTCTTTTTCAGCATATTCTTAAGAGCGTTCCAAAATGTCCTTTCTGAGGTTCCACAGAAAGTGATTTCAAACTGCTCAATTCAAAGAATGTTTTAACTCTATGAGATGAATAAACATGTTGCAAAGCAGTTGCTCAGAAAGCTTTTCTCCAGTTTTCAAAGGAAGACATTCCCTTACTCACCACTTTTCTCTGGGAGCCACTTAATATCCCTTTGCAGATTCCTCAAAGACAGAGTTTCCAATCTGGGCAATGTAAAGTAAGCTTTAATTCTGTGAAATGAATGCATACATCAGAAAGCAGTTTCTTGGAACGCTTCTTTCTAGGTTTTATTTGAGGAGAGTTCTCTTTTCACTGTTGTCTTCAATGCGCTACGAAATATCACATTTTCACTTTTACAGGAACAGTGTTGAAACATTGGCTTAGGAAAAAAGAGGTATATCTCCCTGAGTGGAATGCACACATCCCAAAGCAGTTTCTCAGAAAGCTTCTCTCCAATTTTTATATGAAGAGATTTCCATTTTCACCATAGGCCTGAAAGTGCTCCCGAATGTCCCTTTGCCGATCTGTCCTTGACAGAGTTTACAAACTGCATAATATAAGAAAATTTTATCTATGTGAGACGAATAAACATATCTATCACAAAACAATTTCCCAGAAAGCTTCTTTCCCGTTTATGTCTGAGGATAATTCCTTTTTCACAATAGTCGTCTGTATACTCCTGAATGTCCCTTGGTAGCTTTTTCTCCAAAAGGGATTCCCCAATCCTCTATGAGAAGAAACGTATAATTCTCTGAGTGGAATGCACATGTCACAAAGCAGCTCCTCAGAAATCTTCTCTCCAGTTTCTATCTGAAGATATTTGCATTTTCACCATAAGCCTCAGAGCACTCCCGAATATCCCTTTGCAGACTAAACACTGTTTTAGGATACTGCACAATGAAAAGATAAGCTTAACTGTGTGTGTGGAAATCACAGGACTGAGAGTAGTTTCACAGAAAGCTTCCTTCTGGTTTTCATCTGAGCATATTTCTTTCTCCACATTCCAAAGAGTGTTCCCAAATGTCCTTCCTGAGATGCCACAGAAACAGTGATTTCAAGGTGCTTAATCCAAAGAATTATTTAAGTCTATGAGATGAATACACACATCACAAAGCAGTTGCTCAGAAAGCTTCTCTCCAGTTTTCATGAGAAGACATTTCCTTGCTCACCACTGGCCTCCAGGGTGCCAATTAATATCCCTTTGCATATTCCTCAAAGACAGAGTTGGCACACTGGTCAAAGTAGAGTACACTTTAAATTTTTGAAGTGAATGGACATATTAGAGAGCACTTTCTTGAAATGTTTCTTTCTGGGTTTTACTTGAGGATAGTTCACTTTTCACCATAGTCTTCAACGTACTCCGAAATATCACTTTTTCTGTTTTGCAGGAACAGTGTTCAAACACTGCTTTGTGAGAAAAGAGGTATAACTCCCTAAGTGGAATGCATACAGCATAAAAGAGTTCCTCAGAAAGCTTCTCTGCAGTAATTATCTGAAGATGTTTCCATTTTCACCAGAGTCCTGAATGTGCTCACCAATGTCCCTTCAGGGATCTGTCCATGACAGAGATTCCAAGCTGTGTAATGTAAAAAAAGCTTTATCTATGTGAGATGAATTAACATAGCAAAAAGCAGATTCTCAGAAGGCTTCTTTCCAGTTTTTATCTGAACATATTTCCTTTTTCACCATAGTCCATAATTTTCTCCCGAATATCCCTTCGTGGATCCATCCATGACAGAGTTTGCAAGCTGCATAATGTAAAGAAAGCTTTATCTATGAGAAATGAATACACATAGCACAGAGTAGTTTCACAGAAAGTTTCTTTCCAGCTCTTCCTTGAGGCTATTTCCTTTTCACCATATTCATCAATATGCTCCCAAATATCCCTTGTTACGTTTTTGTCCAAAAGACTTTCCCCGATGCTGTATGAGAACAGAGGTGTAACATTGTGAGTGGCATACATACATCACTAAGCAGTTCCTCAGAAAGCTTCTCTCCAGTTTCTATCTGAACATATTTCCTTTTACAGCATAAGCCTCAAAGCCCTCTGGAATACTGCTTCATATGCTACTCATAAACCGTGTCTGAAAACTGCTCATTGAAAAAAGAAGCTTAATTGAGTGAGAGGAATTCACAAGGCACAGAGCATTTTCACAGAAAGCTTCCTTCTGGTTTTTACCTGAGGATATTTCTTTCTCCATATTCTAAAAAGCGTTCCCAATGTCCTCCTCAGATTCCACAGACGCAGTGATTTCAAACTGCTCTATCCAAAGAATGGTTTATCTCTATGAGATGAATACACACATCACAAAGCAGTTGCTCACAAAGCTTCTCCCCCGTTTTCATCGGAAGACAATTCCTTGCTCACCACAGGCCTTGGGTGCCACTATATATTCCTTTGAAGATTCCTCAAAGACAGAATTTCCAAACTAGGCAATGTAGAATAATCTTTAACTCTGTGAAATGAATGCACATATCAAAGAGCGGTTTCTTGGAATGCTTCTTCCTGGGTTTTATTTGAAGATATTTCACTTTTCGCCATAGACTTCAATGATCTCCGAAATATGACTTTTTCAGGTTTACAGGAATGGTATTCAAACACTGCCTTATGAGAAAAGAGGTATAACTCTCTGAATCGAATGCACACAACCCAAAGTAGTTTCTCAGAAAGCTTCTCTCCAGTTTCTATCTGAATATATTTCCTTTCTCAATGTAAGATTCAAAGTGCTTCCGAATATCTCTTTGTACACTAATCATAAAAAGTGTTAGAAAACTCTTCAATGAAAAGGGAAGCTTAACTGAGCAAAAGGAATTCACATGACACATAACAGTTTCACAGAGAGCTTCCTTCTAGTTTTCATCTGAGGGTATTTATTTCTCCATATTCCAAAGAACGGTCCCAAATGTCTTTCCTGAGATACCACAGAAACAGTGATTTCAAACTGCTCAATCCAAGGAATCATTTTACTCTATGAGATGAATACACACATCACAAAGTTGTTGCTCAGAAAGCTTCTCTCCAGTTTTTGTGGGTAGACATTTCCTTTCTCACCACAGGCCTCCAGAGCGCCACTTAATATCCCTTGGCATATTCCTCAAAGGCAGAGTTTGCAAACTGGACAATGTAGAGTACGCTTTAATTCTGTGAAGTTAATGCACATATCAGAGAGCAGTTTCCTGGAACACTTCTTTCTGGGTATTACTTGAGGATACTTCACTTTTCGCCATAGTCTTCAATGTACTCCAAAATATCACCTTTTCAGTTTTACAGGAACAGTGTTCAAACACTGCCTGATGAGAAAAGAGGTATAACTCCCTGAGAGGAATGCATACATCACAAAGCATTTTCCCAGAAAGCTTCTCTGCATTAATTATCTGAAGATATTTCAATTTTCACCAGATTCCTGAATGTTCTCCCAATGTCCCTTCACGGATTGTCCATGACAGAGTTTCCAAGCTGCATAATGTCAAGAAAGCTTTATCTATGTGAGAGGAATACATGTATCACAGATGAGTTTCACAGAAAGCTTCTTTCCGGTTTTTGTCTGAGGCTATTTCCTTTTTCACTATAGGTGTCAATATGCTCCCGAATATCTCTTGGTACCTTTCTGTCCAAAAAGTTTTCACTGTGGTGTATGAGAAGAGAAGTATAACACTCTGAGTTGAATGCACACATCACAAAGCCGTTCCTCGGAAATCTTCTCTCCATTTTCTATCTGAAGATATTTCCTTTTTCACTGTAAGCCTGAAAGCACTCCCGAATATCCCCTCACACGTTAGACATAAACAGCATGAAAACTGGTCAATGCAAGAGAAGCTTAACTGAGTGAGAGGAATTCACATGACACACAGAAGTTTCACAGAAAGCGTCCTTCTTGTTTTTATCTGAGGATATTTAGCTCTCCATATTCTAAGGAGCATTCCCAAATGTCCTTCCAGAGAAACACTGATTTGAAAGGGCTCAATCCAAAGAATGGTTTAACTCTATGAGATGAATACACACGTCACAAAGCAGTTGCTCAGAAAGCTTCTCTCCAGTTTTCAAAGGAAGACATTTCCTTGTTCACGACAGTCCTCTGGGAGCCACTTAATATCACTTCACAGATTCCTCAAAGACAGAGTTTCCAAACTGGCCAATCTAGAGTAAGCTTTATTTATGTGAAATGAATGCACATATCAGACAACAGTCTCTTGGAACGCTTCTTTCTGGGTTTTATTTGAGGAGAGTTCTCTTTTTGCCATAGTCTTCAATGCGCTACGAAATATCACGTTTTCGGTTTTACAGGAACAGTGTTGAAATACTGCGTTATGAGAAAAGAGGAATATCTCCCTGAGTGGAATGCACACATCCCAAAGCTGTTTCTCAGAAAGCTTCTCTCCAATTTTTATATGAAGAGATTTCCATTTTCACCATAGGCCTGAAAGTGCTCCCGAATATCCCTTAGCAGATCTGTCCTTGAAGGAGTATCCAAACTGCATAATATAAAGAAAGTATTATCTATGTGAGATGAATAAACATATCTATCACAAAGCAGTTTCCCAGAAAGCTTCTTTCCCGTTTTTGTCTGAGGATAATTCCTTTTTCACAATAGCTGTCTGTATACTCCTGAATGTCCCTTGGTAGATTTCTCTCCAAAAGGTATTTTCCAATCTTGTATGAGAAGAAACCTATAACTCTGTGAGTGGAATGCACACATCACAAAGCAGCTCCTCAGAAAGCTTCTCTCTAGTGTCTATGTGAAAATATTTCCGTTTTCACCATAAGCCTCAAAGCTCTCCCGAATATTCCTTCACAGACTAAACACAGTGTTAGAGTACTGCTTAATGAAAAGAAGCTTATCTGTGTGAGTGTAAATCACATGACCATGAGGAGTTTCACGAAAGCTTCCTTCTGGTTTTCATCTAAGGATATTTCTTTCTCCATATTCCAAAGAGTGTTCCCAAATATCCTTCCTGAGGTGCCACAGAAACGGTGATTTTAAACTGCTCAATCCAAGGAATGGTATAACTCTATGAGATGAATACACACATCACAAAGCAGTTTCTCAGAATGCTTCTCTCCAGTTTTCATGGGAACACATTTCCTTGCTCACCACAGGCCTCTGGGGCACCAATTAATATAGGAATATTAAAGGAATAATAAAGGAATATCCCTTCGCATATTCCTCAAAGACAGAGTTTGCACATTGGCAATGTAGAGTACACTTTATTTCTGTGAAGTGAATGCACATATCAGAGAGCAGTTTCTTGGAACGTTTCTTTCTGGGTTTTACTTGAGGATAGCTCACTTTTCACCATAGTCTTCAATGTAATCCAAAATATCACTTTTTCGGTTTTACAGGATCAGTGTTCAAACACTGCCTTATGAGAAAAGAGGTATAACTCCCTGAGTGGAATGCACACATCACAAAGCAGTTTCTCAGAAAGCTTCTCTGCAGTAATTATCTGAGGATATTTCCAGTTTCACCATAGTCCTGAAGGTGCTCCCTAATGTCCCTTCATGGGTCCGTCCATGATAGAGTTTCCAAGCTGTGTAATGTAAGGAAAGCTTTATCTATGTGAGATGAATAAACATCGCAAAAAGCAGATTCACAGAAAACTTCTTTCCCGTTTTTATCTGAACATATTTCCTTTTTCACCATAGTCGTGAATGTCCTCCCCAATGTCCCTTCGTGGATCCGTCCATGACAGAGTTTCCAACCAGCATACTGCAAAGAAAACTTTATCGATGTGAGATGAATACACATATCACAGAGCAGTTTCATAGAAAGTTTCTTTCCAGTTTCTGTCTGTGGCTATTTCCCTTTTCACCATAGGCATCAACATGCTCCTGAATATCACTTGGTAATTTTTTCTCCAAAAGTGTTTCCCCAATGCTGTATGAGAAGAGACGTATAACACTTTGAGTGGAATGCACACGTCACAAAACAGTTCCTAGGAGAGCTTATCTCCAGTTTCGGTCTGAACATATTTCCTTTTTCACTGTAAGCCTCAAAGCGCTCCCGAATATCCCTTCACATGCTAAACATAAACAGGGTTAGAAAACTGCTCAATGAAAAAAGAGGCTTAACTAAGTGAGCGGAATGAAGATAACACTGAGCAGTTTCACAGAAAGCTTGCTTCTGGATTTTACCTGAGGATATTTCTTTCTCCATATTTTAAGGAGCATTCCCAAATGTCCTTCCTCAGATACCACGAAAACAGTGATTTCAGACTGCTGAATCCAAAGAATGGTTTAAATCTATGAGATGAATATACACATCACAAAGCAGGTGCTCCAAAAGCTTCTCTCCAGTTTACATTGGAAGACGTTTCTTTCTCACCAAAAGCCACTGGACGCCACTTAATATCCATTCACAGATTCCTCAAAGACAGAATTTCCAAACTAGGCAATGTAGTGTAAGCTTTACCTTTGTGAAATGAATGCACATATCAGAGAGCAGTTTCTTGAAACACTTCTTTTTGGGTTTTATTTGAGGATATTTCACTTTTCACCATAATCTTCAATGCGCTCTGAAATATCACTTTTTTGGTTTCACAGAAACAGTGTTCAAACACTGCCTTATGAGTAAAGAGGCAAATCTCGATGAGTGGAATGCACATCTGCCAAACCAGATTCTCAGAAAGCTTCTCTCCAGGTTTTATTTGAAGATATTTCCTTTTTTGCCATTGGCTGGAATGTGCTCCCGAGTGTCCCTTCGTGAATCTGTCCACGTCGGCATTTCAAAACTGCCTAATAGAAGGAAAGTTTTATCTATGTGAGATGAATATACATATCTATCACAAAGCAGTTTCACAGAGAGCTTCTTTCCAGTTTTTGTCTGAGGATATTTCCTTTTTCACCATAGCCGTCCATATACTCCTGAATGTCCCCTGGTAGTTTTTTCTCCAAAACTATTCCCCAATCCTCTATGAGAAGAAAAGCATAACTCTGTGAGTGGAATGCACACGTCAAAAAGCAGCTCCTCGGAAGTTGTCTCTCCAGTTTCTTTCTGAAGATATTTCCATTTTCACCATAAGCCTCCAAGCACTCCCGAGTATCCCTAAGCTGTCTAAACTAAAACAGTGTTAGAATACTGTTCAATGAAAAGAGAAGCTTAACTGTGCGAGTAGAATTCACTTGACACAGAGCACTTTCACAGAAAGCTTCCTTCTGGTTTTTACTGAAGGGTATTTCTTTTTCAGCATATTCTTCACAGCATTCCCAAATGTCCTTTCTCATGTTCCACAGAAACAGTGATTCAAAACTGCTCAATCCAAAGTATGTATTAACTCTATGAGATGAATACACACATCACAAAGCAGTTGCTCAGAATGCTTCTCTGCAGTTTTCAATGGAAGACTTTTCCTTGCTCACCAATCGTCTCCAGTCGCCACTTAAATAACCTTTTGTAGATTCCTCAAAGACAGACTTTTCAAACTCGGAAATGTAGAGTAAGCTTTAACCCTTTAATGAATGCACACGTCAGAGAGCAGTTTCCTGGTATGCTTCTTTGTTGGTTTTATTCCAGGAAAATTCACTTTTTATCGTAGACTTCCATGTGCTCAGAAATATTACATTTTCCGTTTTACAGAAACAGTGTTCAAACACGGCCTTATGAGAAAGAAGTATAAATCCCTGTGTGTAATGTACACATCAAAGAGCAGTTTCTCAGAAATCTTCTATCCATTTTTGATCTGAAGATATCTCCTTTTTCCCATAGGCCTGAATGTGCTCCCGAACGCTCATTCGTGGATCCAACCATGACGGAGTTTCCAAACTGCATATTATAAGGAAAGTTTTATCTACATGAGATGAATAAACGTATCTATCACAAAACAGTTTCACAGAAATCTTTCCAGTTTTTGTCTGAGGATGTTTCCTTTTTCACCATAGCCATCCATATACTCCCGAATATACCTTGGTAGCTTTTTCTCCGGAAGGGATTCCCCAGTCCTCTATGAGAAGACAGGTATTATTCTGTGAATGGAAGGCACACGTCACAATGCCGCTCCTTGGAAAGCTTCTCTCCAGTTTCTATCTGAAGGTATTTCCTTTTTCACCCTAAGCCTCGAAGTGCTCCCATATATCCCTTTGCAGACTAAACAAAAACAGTGTTAGAATACTGCTGTATGAAAAGAGAAGCTTAACTGTGTGAGCAGAATTCCCACCACACAGAGCAGTTTCACAGAGAGCTTCCTTCTGGTTTCTATCTGAGGTTATTTCTTTTTCAGGATACTCTAAAGAGCGTTCCCAAATGTCCTCTCTCAGATTCCACAGAAACAGTGATTTCGAACTGCTCAATCCAAAGAATGCTTTAACTCTATAAGATGAATACACACATCACAAAAGAGTTGCTATGAAAGCTTGTCTCCAGTTTTCATCGGAAGACATTTCATTGCTCGCCACAGTCCTCCGGTTGCCACTTAATATCCCTTCGCAGAATCCTCAAGACAGAATTTTCAAACTGGGAAATGTAGAGTAAGCTTTAACTCTGTGAAATGAATGGACATGTCAGCGAGTAGCTTCTTGGAATGCTTCTTTCTGGGTTTTAGTGGAGGACATTTCACTTTTCGCCATAATTTTCAATGTGCTCCGAATATCACTTTTTTAGTTTTACAGGAACAGTGTTCAAGCAGTGCCTTATGAGAAGAAAGGTATAACACCCTGAGTGAAATGCACACATCATCAAGCAGTTTCTCAGAAAGCTTCTCTCCAGGTTTTATCTGACAATATTTCCTTTTTCACCATACGCCCAAATGTGATCCCGAATATCCCTTAGCAGATCCATCCATGACGGAGTTTCCAAGCTGTGTAATGTCAAGGAAGCTTTATCTATGTGAGATGAATAAGCATAGCAAAAAGTAGATTCAGAGAAAGCTTCTTTCTAGTTTTTATCTGAACATATTTCCTTTTTCATCATAGTCCTGGGTGTCCTCCCGAATGTCCCTTTGTGGATCTGTCCATGACAGTTTCCAAGCTGCATAATGTAAAGAAAGCTCTCTATGTGAGATGAATACACATATCAAAGATCAGTTTCATAGAAAGATTCTTACCAGTTTTTGTCAGAGGCTATTTCCCTTTTCACCATAGGCATCAACATGCTCCCAAATAGCACTTGGTACCTTTTTCTCCAAAAGAGTTTAACTGATGCTGTATGAGAAGAGAGGTAAACACAGTGAGTGGAATGCACACATCACAAAGCAGTTCCTTGGAAATCTCTCCTGTTTCGGTCTGAACATATTTCCTTTTTCACCATAAGCCTCGAAGCACTCCCGAATATCCTTTCATATGCTAAACATAAAGAGGGTTAGAAAACTGCTCAATGAAAAGAGAGGCTTAAGTGAGGGAGAGGAATTAAGACGACACAGAGGAGTTTCACCGATAGCTTCCTTCTGTATTTTACCTGAGGATATTTCTTTCTCCAAATTCTAAGGAGCATTCCCAAATTTCTTCCTCAGATTTAACAAAAACAGTGATTTCAAACTGCTCAATCCAAAGAATGGTTTAACTCTATGAGATGAATACACACATCACAAAGCAGTTGCTCAGAAAGCTTCTCCACTTTGCATGGGAAGACGTTTCCTTGCTCACCTCAAGACTCTGGGCGCCACATAATATCCCTTCACAGATTCCTCAAAGACAGGATTTCTAAACTGGACAACATAGAGTAAGCTTTAACTCTGTGAAATGAATGCACATATCAGAGAGCAATTTCTTGGAATGTTTCTCTCTGCGTTTTATTTGAGGATATTTCACTTTCCGCCATAGTCTTTAATGCGCTCCGAAATATCACTTTTTTGATTTTACAGGAACAGTGTTCAAACACTGCTTTATGAGAAAAGAGGTACAACTCCCTGACTGGAATGTACACATCACAAAGCTGTTTCTCAGAAAGTTTCTCTACAGTTTTTATCTGAAGATATTTCCTATTTCTCCATAGGCCTGAATGTGCTCCTGAATGCTGCTTCGTGAGTTCGTCAATGACAGTTTCAAAACTGCATAATAGAAAGAAAGACTTTTCTGTGTTAGATGAGTAAACATATCTATTCCAAAGCAGTTTCACAGAAAGCTCCTTCCAGTTTTTGTCTGAGGATATTTCCTTTTTCACCATACCGTCCATATACTCCCAAATGTCCCCTGGTAGCGTTTTATCCAAAAGGCATTCTCCAATCCTCTATGAGAAAAAAAATTTAACTCTGTGAGTAGAATGCACACGTCACAAAGCAGCTCCTAGGAAATCTTCTCTCCAGTTTCTTTCTGAAGATATTTCTGTTTTCACCATAAGCCTCAAAGTGCTCCCGAGTGTCCCTTAGCTGACTAAACTAAAACAGTGTTAGAATACTGCTCAATGAAAACAGAAGCTTATCTGTGCAAGTGGAATTCACATGACACAAAGCAGTTTCACAGAAAGCTTCCTTCTGGATTTTATCGGAGGTTATTTCTTTTTCAGAATATTGTTTAGAGCGTTCCCAAGTGTCCTTTCTCAGGTTCCACACAAAGAGTGATTTCAACCTGCTCAATCCAAAGAATGATTTAACTCTATGAGATGAATACACACATCACAAAGCAGTGGCTCTGAAAGCTTCTCTTCAGTTTTCAATGAATGACATTTCCTTGCTCGCCACAGGCCTCTGGTTACCACTTAATATCCCTTTGCAGAATCGTCAAAAGCAGACTTTTCAAACTTGGAAATGCAGAATAATCTTTAACCCTCTGAATGAATGCACATGTCAGAGAGCAGTTTCTGGAAATGCTTCTTTCTGGGTTTTATTTCAGGATATTTAACTTTTTGCCCTAGTCTTCCATGCACTCCAAAATATTACATTTTCAGTTTTAGAGGAACAGTGTTCAAACACTGCCTTAGGAGAAAAGTGGTATAACTCCCTAAGTGGAATGCACACAACACAAAGCAGTTTCTAAGAGAGCCTCTCTCCAGTTCATATCTGCAGATATCTCCTTTTTCTCCCTAGGCCTGAATGTGCTCCCAAATGTCCCTTCATGGATCCAGCCATAAGGAAATTTCCAAACTGCATAATATAAGGAAAGATTCATCTGTGTGAGATGAATAAACATACCTATCACAAAGCAGTTTCACAGAAATCTTCTTTCCGGTTTCTGTCTGAGGATATTTCTTTTTAACCATAGCTATCCATGTATTCCCGAATATCCCTTGGTAGCTCTTTCTCCAAAAGGGATTCCCAAATCCTCTATGAGAAGAAAGGTACAATTCTGTGAGTGGAACACACACGTCACAAAGCAGCTCCTCGGAAAGCTTCTCTCCAGTTTCTATCTGAAGGTATTTCCTTTTTCACCTTAAGCCTCAAAGCATTCCTGAATATCCCCTTGCAGACTAAACAAAAACAGTGTTAGAATACTGCTCAAAGAAAACAGAAGCTTAACTGTGCAAGTGGAGTTCACATGACACAGAGCAGTTTCCCTGAAAGTTTCCTTCTGGTTTCTATCTGAGGTTATTTCTTTTTCTGGTATTCTAAAGAACGTTCCCAAATGTCCTTTCTTAGATTCCACAGAAAGTGTGTTTCAAACTGCTCAATCCAAAGAATGGTTTAACTCTATGAGATAAACACAAACATCACAAAAGAGTTGCTCAGAAAGCTTCTCTCCAATTTTCAATGGAAGACATTTCCTTGCTCGCCACAGACTTTCTGTTGCCACTTAATATCCCTTTGCATAATCCTCAAAGATAGACTTTCCAAACTGGGAAATGTAGAGTAAGCTTTAACTCTGTGAAATGAATGGACATGTCAGAGAGTAGTTTCCTGGAATGCTTCTTTCTGGGTTTCGTTGGACAGCATTTGACTTTTGCCATAGTCTTCAACGTGCTCCGAGCATCACTTTTTTACTTCTACAGAATCAGTGTTCAAACAGTGCCTTATGAGAAGAAAGGTATAAATCCATGAGCAGAAGGCACACATCACCAAGCAGATTCTCAGAAAGATTCTCTCCAGTTTTTCTCTGAAGATATTACCTTTTTCACCATACTCCTGAATGTGATCCCGATTATCCCTTCGTGGATCCGTCCTTGACAGAGTTTTCAAGCTGCGTAATGTAAAGAAAACTTTATCTATGTGTGAAGAATACACATTTCATAGAGCAGTTTCACAGAAATCTTCTTTCCAGTTTAATCTGAGGCTATTTCCCTTTTCACCATGTTCATCAATATGCCTCCGAATATCCCTTGGTACCTTTTTCTCCAAAAGGGTTTCCCAGATGCTGAATGAGAAAAGAGGTGTAAAACTGTGAGTGGAATGCATAGGTCACGAAGCAGTTCCTCTTAAAGTTTCTCTCCAGTTTCTATCTGAATATATTTCCTTTTTCACCATAAGTCTCAAAGTGCTTCCGAATATCCCTTCAAACACTAAACATAAACAGTGTTAGAGAACTGGTCAATGAAAAGAGAACCTTAACTGAGTGAGAGGAATTCACACGATACATAGCAGGTTCACAGAAATCTTCCTTCCGGTTTTTATCTGAGGCTACTTCTTTCTCCATCTTCTAAGCAGCGTTCACAAATGTCCTAACTCAGATTCCATGGAAACAGTGATTTCTAACTGCTCAATCCAAAGAATGATTTAACTCTATGAGATGAATACACACGTCACAAAGCAGTTGCTCGGAAAGCTTCTCTGCACTTTTCAACGGAAGACATTTCCTTGCTCACCAGTGGACTCTGGTCACCAATTAATATCCCTTCACAGCTTCCTCAAGAGAGACTTTCCAAACTGGGCAATGTAGACTAAGCTTTATCCATGTGAAATAAATGCACACATAAGAGAGCAGTTTCTTAGAACAATTCCTTCTGGATTTTGTTTGAGTATAGTTCACTTTTGGACATAGTCTTCGAAGTGCACCAAAATATCACTTTTTTGGTTTTACAGGCACAGTGTTCAAACACTGCCTTATGAGAAAAGAGGTATAACTACCTGAGTGGAATGCATACATTACAAAGTTGTTTCTCAGAGTTTCTTTCCTGTTTTTATCTGAAGATATTTCCTTTTTCACCATAGGCCTGAATGTGCTCCTGAGTGTCTCTTTGTGGATCCGTTCATGACGGAGATTCCTAACAGCGTAATATAAAAAGGATTTATCTACGAGAAATCAATAAGTATATCTATCACAAAGCAGATTCACAGAAAGCTTCTTTCCAGTTTTTGTCTGACAATATTTCCTTTTTAACCATAGCCATCCATATACTCCCGAATGTCCCATGGTAGCTTTTTCTCCAAAAGGGATTCCTCAATCCTCTATGAGAAGAAAGGTATAACTTTTTGAGTGGAGTGCACACGTCACAAAGCAGTTCCTTGGAAAGCATCTCTCCAGTTTCTATCTGGAGATATTTCCATTTTCACCATAAGCCTCAAAGAACTCCCCAATATCCGTTCACAGACTAAAGAAAAACAGTGTTAGAATACTGCTTAATGAGAATAGGAGCTGAACTGTGTAGTGGAGTCCACACAACACAGAGCAGTCTCACAGAAAGCTTCCTTCTGCTTTTTATCTGAGGGTATTTCTTTTTCAGCATATTCTCAAGAGCATTCCCAAGTATCCTTTCTCAGATTCCACAGAAACAGTGATTTCAAACACTTCAATCCAAAGAATGATTTAACTCTATGAGAATAATACTCACATCACAAAGCAGTTGCTCAGAAAACTTCTCTCCAGTTTTCAAAGTAAGACATTTCCTTCCTCACCACAGGCCCCTCTTAATATCCCTTTGCAGACTCCTCAAAGACAGAGTTTCCAAAGTGGGCAATGCGGTATAAGCTTCAACTCTCTGAAATGAATGCATACATTGGAGAGCAGTTTCGTGGAACACTTCTTTCTGGGTTTTATTTGAGGAGAGTTCTCTTTTCTCCGTAGTCTTCAATGTGCTCCGTAATATCACTTTTCAGTTTTACAGGAACAGTGTTCAAACACTGCCTTATGAGAAAAGAGGTATAACATCCTGAGTGGATTGCACACGTCCCAAAGCAGTTTCTCAGAAAGCTTCTCTACAGTTTTTATCTGAAGATATTTCCATTTTCACCATACGCCTGAATGTATACCCGAACGTCCCTTTACAGATTTGTCCATGACAGAGTTACCAAGCTGTATAAGATAAAGAAATGTTTATCAATGTCAGGTGAATAAAAATAACAAAAAGCAGATTCACAGAAAGCCTCTTTCCAGTTTTCATCTGATGTTATTTCCTTTTTCACCATACTCCTGTATTTGCTCCCGAATGTCCCATGGCGGATCCTTCCATGACGGAGTTTCCAAGCTGTGTAATGTAAAGAAAGCTTTATCTATGTGAGATGAATACACATATCACAGAGCAGTTTCACTGGAAGCTTCTTTCCAGTTTTTGTCCGAGGCTATATCCGTTTTCACCATAGGCATCAATATGCTCCCGGATATCCCCTGGTAGCTTTTTCTCCAAAATGATTTCCCCAATGCTGTATGAGAAGAGAGGTATAACACTGTGAGTGGAATGCACACGTCACAAAGCAGCTCCTCGGAAATCTTCTCTCCAGTTTCTATCTGAAGATATTTCCGTTTTCACCATAAGCCTTAAAGAGCTCCCACATATCCCTTTGCAGACTAAACACAGTGTTAGAATACTGCTCAATGAAAAGAGAAGCTGAACTGTGTGAGTGGAATTAACACGACACAGAGCAGTTTCACAGAAAGCTTCCTTCTGCTTTTTATCTGAGTGTACTTCTTTTAAAGCATATTCCAAAGAGTGTTCCCAAATGTCATTTCTCAGGTTCCACAGAAACATTGATTTCAAACTTCCCAATCCAAAGAATGATTTAACTCTATGACATGAATACACACATTACAAAGCAGTAGCTCATAAAGCTTCTCTCCAGTTTTCAACGGAAGACATTTCCTTTCACACCACAGGCCTCTGGGTGCCACTAAATATCCCTTAGTAGATTCCTCAAAGACAGAGTTTCCACGTGGTCAATGTACAGTGAGCTTTAACTCTGTGAAATAAATGTCCATATCAGAGAGCAGTTTCTTGGAACACTTCTTTCTGGGTTTTATTTGAGGGTAATTCACTTTTTGCCATAGCCTTCAATGCGCTCCGAAATAGCACTTTTTCAGTATTACAAGAACAGTGTTCAATCACTGCCTTATGAGAAAAGAGGTATAACTCCTGAGTGGAATGCACACATCACAAAGCAGTTTCTCAGAAAGCTTCTCTCCGATTTTTATCTGAAAATAGTTCTTTATTCACCATAGTCCTGAATGTGCTCCCGAATGTCCCTTTGTGGATCAGTCTATGACGTAGTTTCCAATCTGCGTAATGTAATGGGAGGTTTATCTACGTGAGATGAATAAACATAGCAAAAAGCAGATTCACAGAAACCTTCTTTCCAGTTTTTACCTGAAGATATTTCCTTCTTCACCATAGTCCTGAATGTGATCCTGAATGTCCCTTTACGGATCTATCCATGACAGAGTTTCCAAGTTGTGAAATGTAAAGAAAGTTTTATCTGTGTGAGATGAATACACATATCACAGAGCAGTTTCCCAGAAAGCTTCATTCCAGTTTTTGTCTTAGGCTATTTCCCTTTTCACCATAGGCATCAATATGCTATCCCTTGATACCTTCGTATCCAAAAGGGTTTCCCCGATGCTGTTTGAGAAGAGAGGTATAACACTGTGAGTGGAATGAACACATCACAAAGCAGTTCCTCAGAAAGCTTCTCTCCAGTTTCCATCTGAACATATTTTCTTTTTCACCATAGGCCTGAAAAACCTCCCAAATATCCCTTCACGGATCCGTCCATGACGGAGTTTCCAAACTGCATAATATAAAGACAGTTTTTTCTATGTGAGGTGAATAAACATATCTATGACAAAGCAGTTTCACAGAAAGCTTCTTTCCAATTTTCGTCTTAGGATATTTTCTTTTCCACCATAACCATCCATATACTTCCGAATGTCCCTTGGTAGTTTTTCTCCAAATGGGATTCCCCAATCTTCTATGAGAAGAAAGGTATAAGTCTGTGAGGGGAATGCAAACGTCACAAAGCAGCTCCACAGAAGTCTTCTCTACAGTTTCTATCTGAAGATACTTCCGTTTTCACCATAAGCCTCAAAGCACCCCCGAATATCCCTTTGCAGACTAAACAATAATAGTATTAGAATAATGCTCAATGAAAAGAGATGCTTAACTATGTGAGTGGAATTCACACAAAACAGAGCTGTTTTACAGAAAGACTCCTCTGGTTCTTATCTGAAGGTATTAATTTTACAGCATATTCTAAAGAGTGTTCCCAAACGTCCTTTCTCAGGTTCCACAGAAACAGTGATTTCAAACTGCTCAATCCAAAGAATGATGTAACTTTATGAGTTGAATAAATACACCCCAAAACTGTGGCTCAGAAATCTTCTGTCCAGTTTTCAATGGAAAATATTTTCTTGCTCACCACAGGCCTCCGGTCGCCACTTAATATCCCTTCACAGATTCCTCAAAGACAGATTTTACAAACTGGGAAATGCAGAGTAAGCTTTAACTCTGTTAAATGAATGCACATATCAGAGACCAGTTTCGTGGAATGCTTCTTTCTGGGTGTTTTATGAGGATATTTCACTTTTAGCCATGGTCTTCAAAGCAAACTGAAATATCACTTTTTCAGTTTTACACAATCAGTGCCCAAACACTGCCTCATGAAAAAAGAGGTATAACTCCCTGAGTTAATGCACATATCACAAAGCAGTTTCTCAGACAGTTTCTCTCCAGTTTTTATCTGAAGATATTTCCTTTTTCAACTTAGGCCTGAATGTGCTCCCAAATGTCCCTTCGCAAATTCATCCATGATGGAGATTCAGAACTGCATATTAGAAAGAAAGTTTTATCTATGTGAGATGAATAAACGTATCTATCACAAAGCAGTTTCACAGCAAGCTTCTTTCCAGTTTTTGTCTGAAGATATTTCCTTTTTCACCATAGCTGTCCATATACTCCAGAATGTCCTCTGCTAGCTTGTTCTCCAAACGGGATTCTGCAATCCTCTATGAGAAGAAAAGTATAACTCTGTGAGTGGAATGCACACGTCACAAAGCAGCTCCTCGGAAACCTCCCCAGTATCTATGTGAAGTTATTTCTGTTTTCACCGTAAGCCTCAAAGAGTTTCCGAGTATTCCTTAGCTGACTAACCAAACACAGTGTTAGAATACTTCTCAATGAAAACAGAAGCTTAACAGTGCGAGTGAAATTCACGTGACTTAGAGTATTTTCACAGAAAGTTTCCTTCTGGTTTTTATCACAGGGTATTTCTTTTTCAGCATATTCTTTAGTGCATGCCCAAATGTCCTTTCTCAGGCTCCACAGAAACAGTGATTTCAAACTGCTCATTCCAAAGAATGTTTTAACTCTATGAGATGAATACACACATTACAAAGCAGTTGCTCCAAAACCTTCTCTCCAGTTTTCATCGAAAGACATTTCCCTTCTCAACAGAAGCACCCAGGCGGCACTTTATATCCCTTCACAGAGTCCTCAAAGACAGAGTTTCCAAACTGGACAACGTAGTGTAAGCTTTAAACCTCTGCAATGAATGCACACGTCAGAGAGCTGGTCCTTGGAACGCTTCTTTCTGGGTTTTAATTGAGGACATTGAACTTTTCGCCATAATCTTCAGTGCACTGCAAAATATCAATTTTTCAATTTTACGGGAACAGTGTTCAAACACTGCCTTAAGAGAAAAGAGGTATAAATCCCTGAGTGGAAAGCACATCACAAAGCAGGTTTTCAGAGAGTTTCTCTCCAGTTTTTATCTGAAGATATCTCCTATTTCCCTACAGGCCTGAATGGGCTCCCCAATGTCCCTTTGCTAATCTGTCTATGAGGCATATTCAAAACTGCATAATAGAAGGAAAGTTTTATCTATGTGAGATGAATAGACATATCTTTCACAAAGCAGTTTCCCAAAATTTTCTTTCCAATATTTGTCTGAGAATATTCTCTTTTTCACCATAGCCATCCATATACTCCCAGATGTCCCCTGGTACCTTTTTCTCCAAGAGGAATTCCACAAACCCCTCTGAGAAGAAAATAATTACTCTGTGAGTGGAAAGCACACGTCACAAAACAGCTCATCAGAAATCTTCTCCCTAGTGTCTATCTGAAGATATTTCTGTTTTCACCATAAGCTTCAAAGCGCTCCCGAGTATCCCTTGGCTGACTAACCTAAAACAGTGTTAGAATACTGCTCAAAGAAAAGAGAAGCTGAATTGTGTGAATGGAATTCACGTGAACTAGAACAGTTTCACAGAAAGTTTCCTTTTGATTTTTATTGCAGGCTATTGCTTTTTCAGCATATACATAAGACCATTCCCAAATGTCCTTTCTCAGGTTCCACAGAAACAGTGATTTCAATGTGTTCAACCAAAGAATGATTTAACTCTATGAGATGAATACACACATCACAAAGCAGTTGCTCCAAAAGCTTCTCTCCAGTTTTCATCGGAAGACGTTTCCTTTCTCAACACAAGCCTCTGGATGCCACTTACTATCCCTTCACAGATTCCTCACAGACAGAGTTTCCAAACTGGGCAACGTAATGTAAGCTTTAACTCCCTAAAATGAATGCACACGTCAGAGAGCAGTTTCTTGGAATGCTTCTTTCTGGGTTTTATTTCAGGATATTTCACTTTTCACCACAGTCTTCAATGCGCTGCGAAATATCACTTTTTCAGTTTTACAGGAAGAGTGTTTAAACACTGCCTTATGAGAAAAGAGGGATAACACCCTTAGTGGAATGCACGCATCACAAAGCAATTTCTCAGAAAACTTCTCTCCAGTTTTTATCTGAATATATGTCCTATTTCCCCACAGGCCTGAATGCACTCCCGAATGTCCTTTCACAAATTCATCCGTGATGCTATTCAGAGCAATGTCATAGAAAGAAAGTTTTATCTATGTGAGTTGAATACATATATCTATCAAAAGCAGTTTCACAGAAAACTTCTTTCCAGTTTTTGGCTGAGGATATTTCCTTTTCCACCATAGCCATCTATATTCTCCCAAATGTCCCCTGACAGCTTTTTCTGCAAGGGAGATTCCCCATTCTCTATGAGAAGGAAAGAATAACTCTGTGAGTAGAATGAACGCATCACAAAGCAGCTCCTCAGAAATCTTGTCTCCAGTATCTATCTGAAGATATTTCCATTTTCACAGTAAGCCTCAAAGCGCTCCCAAGTATCCCCTAGCTGACTAACCTAAAACGGTGTTAGAATACTGCTCAATGAAAACAGAAGCTGAATTGTGTGAGTGGAATTCACATGAACTAGAGCAGTTTCACAGAAAGTTTCCTTTTGGTTTTTATTGCAGGCTTTTGCTTTTTTAGCACATACTTAAGAGCATTCCCAAATGTCCTTTCTCAGGTTCCACAGAAACAGTGATTTCAAATTGCTCAATCCAAAGAATGATTTAACGCTATGAGATGAATATACACATCACAAAGCAGGTGCTCCAAAAGCTTCTCTCCAGTTTACATCGGAAGACGTTTCTTTCTCACCAAAAGCCTCTGGGCGCCACTTAATATCCGTTCACAGATTCCTCAAAGACAGAATTTCCAAACTGGGCAATGTAGTGTAAGTTTTAATTCTCTGAAATGAATGCACACGTCAGAGAGCAGTTTCTTGCAACTCTTCTTTCTGGGTTTTACTTCAGGATATTTCAATTTTTGCCACAGTCTTCAATGCACTGCTAAATATCACTTTTTCAGTTTTACAGGAACAGTGTTTAAACACTGCCTGAGTAAAGAGTTATAACTCCCTGAGTGTAATGTACACATCACAAAGCAGTTTCTCAGAAAGCTTCTCTCCGGTTTTTATTTGAAGATATGTCCTATTTCCCCACAGGCCTGAATGAGCCCCCGAATGTCCCTTCGCAAATCTGTCCGTGATGCAGTTTCAAAACTGCGTAATATAAAGAAAATTTTATCTCTGTGTTATGAATAAACATATCTATCACAAAGCACTTTCACAGAGAGCTGTTTTCCAGTTTTTGTCTGAGGATATTTCCAATTTCACCATAGTCGTCTACATACTCCCGAATGTCCCTTGGTATCTTTTTCTCCAAAAGAGATTCCCCAATTCTCTAAGCGAAGAAAAGTATAACCCTGTGAGTGGAATATATATGTTACAGAACAGCTCCTCGGAAATCTCTCCAGTTTCCATCCGAAGGTATTTCCTTTTTCACCATAAGCCTCAAAGTGCTCCCAGATATCCCTTCACTCACTAAAAAAAAACATTGTTAGAATACTGCTCAATGAAAACAGAAGCTTAACTGAGCGAGCAGAATTCACATGACAGAGAGTAGTTTCACAGAAAGCTTCCTTCTGGTTTCTATCTGCGGTTATTTCTTTTTCAGCATATTCTAAAGAGAGTTTCCAAATGTTCTTTCTCAGATTCTTCAGAAACAGATTTCAAAGTGCTCAATCCAAAGTATGATTTAACTCTATGAGATGAAAACCCACATCACAAAAGAGCGGCTCAGAAAACTTCTCTCCAATTTTCAATGGAAGAGATTTCGTTGCTTGGCACAGGCCTACACTTGCCACTTAATATCCCTTCACAGAATCCTCAAAGACAGACTTTCCAAACTGGAAAATGTAGAGTAAGCTTTAACTCTGTGAAATGAATGGACATGTCAGAGAGCAGTTTCTTGCAATGCTTTTTTCTGGGTTTTATTTGATGACATTTCACTTTTTACCATAGTCTTCAATGTGCACCTAGTATCACCTTTTTAATTTACAGGACCATTGTTCAAACAGTGCCTTTTAAGAAGAAAGTTGTAACTCCCTGAGTGGAATGAAAACATCATCAAGCAATTTCTCAGAAAGCTTCTCTCCAGTTTTTATCTGACTATATATTCTTTTTCATCATAGGCCTGAATGTGATCCTGAAAATCCCTTCACGGATCCATCCATGACGGAGTTTCCAAGCTTCATAATGTAAAGAAGGTTTATCTATGTGAGACGAGTAAACATAGCAAAAAGTATATTCACAGAAAGTTTCTTAGCAGTTTTTATCTGAAGATATTTCCTTTTTCACCATAGTCTTGAATGTGCTCCCAAATGTCCCTTTGTGGATCCATCCATGACAGAGTTTCCAAGCTCAGTAATGTAAAGAAAGTTTTATGTATGTGAGATGAATACACATATCATGGAGCAGTTTCATAGAAACCTTCTTTCCAGTTTTTGTCTGAGGCTACTTCCCCTTTCACCATAGGCATCAACATGCTCCCGAATATCACTTGGTAACTTTTTCCCCAAAATGGTTTCCCCCATGCTGTATGAGAACAGAGGTATAACACTGTGAGTGAAATGCACATGTCACAAACCAGTTCCTCAGAAAGCTTCTCTCCAGTTTCAGTCTGAACATATTTCCTTTCTCACCGTAAGCCTCAGAGTGCTCCCGAATATCCCTTCACATGCTAAACATAAAGAGGGTTAGAAAACTGCTCAATGAAAAGAGAGGCTTAACTGAGTGAGAGGAATTAAGGCGACACAGAGCAGTTCCACAGAAAGCTTCTTTCTGAAATTTACCAGAGGATATTTCTTTCTCCATATTCTAAGGAGCGTTCCCAAATGTCCTTCCTCAGATTCCACAAAAAGAGTGACTTCAAACTGCTTATTCAAAAATGATTTAACTCTATGAGATGAACAGTCACATCACAAAGCAGTTGCTTGGAAAGATTCTCTCCAGTGTTCCTCGGAAGACGTTTCCTTGCTCACCACAAGCCTCTGGGCGCCACTTAATGTCCCTTCGCATATTCCTCAAAGACAGAGTTTGCAAATGGCACAATGTAGAGTACGCTTTAATTCTGTGAAATGAATGCACATATCAGAGAGCAGTTTCTTGGAACGCTTCTTTCTGGGTTTTATTTGAGGAAAGTTCTCTTTTCGTCATAGTCTTCAATGCGCTATGAAAGATCACATTTTCGGTTTTAAAGGAACAGTGTTGAAACACTGCCTTATGAGAAATGAGGTATATTATGAGAAATGAGTGGAATGCACACATCACAAAGCAGTTTCTCAGAAAGCTTCCCTCCAATTTTTATATGAAGAGATTTCCGTTTTCATCATAGGCCTGAAAGTGCTTCTGAATGTCCCTTTGTGGATATGTCCTTGACACAGTTTACAAAGTGCTTAACATAATGTTTTATCTATGTGAGATGAATAAACATATCTATCACAAAGCAGTTTCCCAGAAAGCTTCTTTCCCATTTCTGTCTGAGGATAATTCTTGTTTCACAATAGCTGTCTATATACTCCTGAATGTCCCTTGGTAGCTTTTTCTCCAAAAGAGATTTCCCAATCCTCTATGAGAAGAAAGCTATAACTCTGTGAGTGGAATTCACACATCACAAAACTGCTCCTCAGAAAGCTTCTCTCTAGTGTTTATCTGAAGATATTTCCATTTTCACCATAAGCCTCTAAGCGCTCCTGACTATCCCTTCACAGACTAAACACAGTGTTAGAATACTGCTCAATGAAAAGAGAAGCATAGCTGTGTGAGTGGAAATCACATGAATAAGAGCAGTTTCACAGAAAGCTTCCTTGTGGTTTTCATTTGAGGGTATTTTCTTTTCAGCATGTTCTAAAGACCATTCCCAAATGTCCTTTACAGCCTCCACAGAAACAATGAATTCCAACTGCTCAAACCAAAGAATGATTTAACTCTATGAGATGAACCCACACATCACAAAGCCAGTGCTCAGAAAGCTTCTCTCCAGTTTTCAATGAAGGAAATTTTCTTGCTCACCACAGGCCCCCGAGCGCCACTTAATATCTCTTCGCAGGTTCCTCAAAGACAGACTTTCTAAACTAGGCAATGTAGAGTAAGCTTTAATTCTGTGAAATGAATGCGCACATCAGAGAGCTGCTTCTTGGACTGCTTCTTTCTAGGTTTTGTTTGCGGATAGTTCAATTTTCAGCATAGTCTTCAATGCGCTCCGAAATATCACATTTTCAGTTTTACAGGAAACGTGTTCAAACACTGCATTATGAGAAAAGAGTTATAATTCCCTGAGTGAAATGCACACATCACAATGCAGTTTCTCACAAAGCTTCTCTCCAGGTTTTATCTGAGATATTTCCATTTTCAAAATAGTCTTGAATGTGCTCCCAAATGTCCCTTTGCAGATTCTTCTATGACAGAGTTTCCAAGCTGCATAATGTAAAGAAAGCTTTATCTATGTGAGATAAATAAAAATAGCAAAAAACAGATTCACAGAAAGCTTCTTTCCAGTTTTTCTCTGAGGATATTTCCTTTTTCACCATAGCCATCCATATACACCCAAATGTCCCTTGGTATCCTTTTCTCCAAAAGACATTCCCCAATCCTTTATGAAAACAGAGGGATAACACTCCGAGTGAAATGCACAGGTCCAAAGCAGTGCCTCGGAAAACCTCTCTCCAGTTTGTATCTGAACATATTTCTTTTTTCACGGTAAGCCTCGAAGCACTCCTGAATATCCCTTCGCACGCTAAACATAAAGAGTGTTAGAAAAGTGCTCCATGAAAACAGAAGTTTAGCTGAGTGAAAGGAATTCACGTGACACATAGCAGTTTCACAGAAAGCTTCCTTCTGGTTTTCATCTGAGGATATTTCTTTCTCCATATTCCAAAGAACGATGCCAAATGTCCTTCCTGAGATAGCACAGAAACAGTGATTTCAAACTGCTCAATCCAAGGAATGGTGTAATTCTATGAGATGAATACAGACATCACAAAGCAGTTGCTTAGAAAACTTCTCTCCAGTTTTCATGGGAAGACATTTCCTTGCCCTCCATAGGCCTCTGGGGCACCACTTAATATCCCTTCGCATATTCCTCAAAGACAGATTTTGCACACTGGGCAATGTAGAGTACACTTTAATTCTATGAAGTGAATGCACATGTCAGAGAGCAGTTTCTTTGAATGCTTCTTTCTGGGTTTTACTTGAGGATAGTTCACTTTTCGTCATAGTCTTCAATGCACTCCAAAATATGACTTTTTCGGTTTTACAAGAACACTGTTCAAACACTGCCTTGTGAGAAAAGAAGTATAATTCCCTGAGTGCAATGCACAGATCACAAAGCAGTTTCTCAGAAAGCTTCTCTGTGTAATTACCTGAAGATATTTCAATTTTCACCGTAGTCCTGAATGTGCTCCCCAATGTCCCTGCACGGACCTGTCCATGACAGAGTTTCCAAGCTGCGTAACGTAAAGAAAGCTTTATCTATACGAGATGAATACACATATCACAAATGAGTTTCACAGATAGCTTCTTTCCAGTTTTTGTCTGAGGCTATTTCCTTTTTCGCCATAGGTGTCATATGCTTCCGAATATCCCTTGCTACCTTTTTCTCCAAAATGTTTTCCCGATGCTGTATGAGAACAGAGGTATAACATTCTGAGTGGAATGCACACATCACAAATCAGTTCCTCGGAAAGCTTCTCTCCATTTTCTATCTGAAGATATTTCCTTTTTTACTGTAAGCCTGAAAGCACTCCCGAATATACCTTCACACGCTGAACATAAAGAGTATGAAACCTGATCAACGCAAGAGAAGCTTAACTGAGTGAGAGGCATTCACAAGACACATAGCAGTTTCACAGAAAGCATCCTTCTTGTCTTTATCTGAGGATATTTAGTTTCCATATTCTAAAGAGCATTCCCAAAGGTCCTTCCTCAAATTCCACAGAAACAGTGATCTCAAACTGCTCAATCCAAAGAATGGTTTAACTGTATGACATGAATACACACATCGCAGAGCATTTGCTCAGAAAGCTTCTCTCCAGTTTTAAAAGGAAGACATTTCCTTCCTCACCACAGACCTCTGGGAGCCACTTAATATCCCTTCGCAGATTCCTCAAAGACAGAGTTTCCAAACTGGGCAATGTAAAGTAAGCTTTAACTCTGTGAAATGAATGCACATTTCAGAGAGCAGTTTCTTGGAATGCTTCTTTCTAGGTTTCATTGAGGATACTTCACTTTTCGCCATAGTCTTCAATGCATTCCGAAATAACTTTTTCATTTTTAAAGGAACAGTGCTCAAACACTGCCTTATGACAAAATAGGTATAACTCCCTGAGTGGAATGCACAAATCACAAAGCAGTTTCTCAGAAAACTTCTCTCCAGTTTTTATCTGAAGATATTTCCTTTTTCACCATGGGCCTGAATGTGCTCAAGAATGTCCTTTTGCGGATCTGTGCATGAGGGAGTATACAAACTTCGTAATATAAGAAAAGTTTTATCTCTTTGAGATGAATAAACATATCTATCACAAAGCAGTTTCACAGAAAGGCTCTCTCCAGTTTTTGTCTGAGGATGTTTACTTTTTCACCATAGGCCAGAATGTGATCCTGAATATCCCTTCACGGAACCATCCATGACAGAGTTCCCAAGCTGCATAATGTAATGAAAGCTTTATCTATGTGAGAAGAATACACATTTCACAGAGCAGTTTCACGGAAAGCTTCTTTCCAGTTTTAGTCTGAGGCTATTTTCCTTTTCACCATGTTCACCAATATGCCTCCGAATATCCCTTGGTACCTTTTCCTCCAAAAGGGCTTCCCCGATGCTGTATGAGAAGAGAGGTATAACACTGTGAGTGAATGCATATGTCACGAAGCAGTTTCTCTTAAAGCTTCTCTCCAGTTTCTATCTGAACATATTTCCTTTTTCACCTAGAGTCTCGAGTGCTTCTGAATATCCCTTCAAACGCTAAACATAAATAGTGTTAGAAAACTGGTCAATGGAAAGAGAACCTTAACTGAGTGAGAGGAATTCACATGATACATAGCAGTTTCACAGAAATCTTCCTTCTGGTTTTTATCTGAAGCTATTTCTTTCTCCATATTCTAAGGAGTGTTCCCAAATGTCCTAACTCAGATTCCATAGAAACAGTTATTTCAAACTGCTCAATCCAAATAATGATTTAATTCTGAGATGAATACACATGTCACAAAGCAGTTGCTCAGAAAGCTTCTCTCCAGTTTTCAACGTAAGACATTTCCTTCCTCACCACAGGCCTCCGGGAGCCTCTTAATATCCATTCGCAGATTCCTCAAAGACAGAGTTTCCAAACTGGGCAAAGTAGAGTCTGTTTTAACGCTGTGAAAGGAATGAACATATAAGAGAATAGTTTCTTGGAACCCTTCTTTCTGCGTTTTATTTGAGGAGAGTTCTCTTTTGTCCATAGTCTTCAATGCGCTCTGTAATATCACTTTTTCAGTTTTACAGGAACAGTGTTCAAACACTGCCTTTGAGAAAAGAGGTATAACTACCTGAGTGGAATGCACACATCACAAAACAGTTTCTCAGAAAGCTTCTCTCCAGTTTTTATCTGAAGATATTTCCTTTTTCACCATTGGCCTGAATGTGCTCCTGAGTGTCCCTTCACGAATCCGTCCATGTTGGCGTTTCAAAACTGTGAAATAGAAGGAAAGTTTTATCTATGTGAGATGGATAAACATATCTATCACAAAGCAGTTGCACAGAAAGATTCTTTCCAGTTTTTGTCTGAGGATATTTCCTTTTTCACCATCGCCGTCCATATACTCCCGAATGTCGCCTGTTAGCTTTTTCTCCAAAAGGGATTCCCCAATCCTCTATGAGAAGAAAAGTATAACTCTATGATTGGATTGCACACGTCACAAAGCAGCTCCTCGGAATTGTTCTCTCCAGTATCTTTCTGAAGATATTTCCGTTTTCACCATAAACCTCAATGTGCTCCCAAGTTTCCATTAGCTGACTAAACCAAAATAGTGTTAGAATACTGCTAAATGAAATCAGAAGCTTAACTGTGAGAGTGGACTTCCCGTGACCTAGAGTAGTTTCACAGAAAGTTTCCTTCTGGTTGTTATCAGAGGGTATTTTTTTTTCAGTATATTCTTAAAATGATCCCATATATCCCATCTCAGGTTCCACAGAAACAGTGAATTCAAACTGCTCAATACAAAGAATGATTTAACTCCATGAGATTAATAAAAACATCACAAAGCAGATGCTCCGAAAGCTTCTGTCCAGTTTTCATCTTAAGATGTTACTTTTCTCACCACAAGCCTCCAGGTGACACTGAATATCTCTTTGCAGATCCCTGAAAGTCCGAGTTTCCAAACTGGGCAACGTAGTGTAAGCTTTAACTCCCTGAAGTAATTGAACACATGGGAGAACAATTTCTTGGAACGCTTCCTTCTGGATTTTATTTCAGGACATTTCACTTTTCGCCATAGTATTCAAAGTGCTGCAAAATATCACTTTTTCAGGTTTACAGTAACAGTTCTCAAACCTGCCTTATGAGAAAAGAGGTAAAACTCCCTGAGTGGAATGCATACATCACAAAGCACTTTCTCAGAAATCTTCTCTCTAGTTTTTATCTAGAGATATCTTATATTTCCCTAAAGTCCTGAATGTGCTCCTGAAATTCCCTTCGTGAATACATCCATGATGCAGTTTCAAAACTGGGTAATAGAAAGAAAGTTTTATCTATGTGAGATGAATAGAGATATCAATCCCAAAGCAGTTTCACAGAAAGCTTCTTTCCAGTTTTTGTTTGAGTACATTTCCTTCTTCACCATAGCCATCGGTATACTCCCGAATGTCCCATGATAGCTTTCTCTCCACAAGGGATTCCCCAATCCTCTATGAGAAGAAAAGCATAACTCTGTGAGTGGAATGCACACGTCACAAAGCAGATCCCCGGAAATCTTCTCTCCAGTATCTATCTGAAGATATTTCCGTTTTCACCATAACCCTCAAAGCGCTCCCGCGTATCCCTTAACTGACTAACCTCAAACAGTGTTAGAATACTGCTCAATGAAAACAGAAGCTTAACTGTGCGAGTGGACTTCATGTGACCTAGAGCAGTTTCACAGAAAGTTTTCTTCTTGTTTTTATCGAAGGGTATGTCTTTTTCACCATATTTTTTAGTGTTCCAAAATGTCCTTTCTCAGATTCCACAGAAACAGTGATTACAAACTGCTCAATTGAAAGAATGATTTAACTCTATGAGGTGAATACACACATCACAAAGCAGTTTCTCTGAAAGCTTCTCTCCAATTTTCATTGGAAGACGTTTCCTTTCTCACCTCAAGCTTCGGAACGACACTTAATATCTATTCACAGGTTTTTCAGAAAAAGAGTTTCCAAACTGGGCAAGTAGTGTGAGTTTTACTTCTCTGAGATGAACGTACACTTAAGAGCGCAGTTTTTTGGAACTTTTCTTCCTGGCTTTTATTCCCTGATAGTTCACTTTTTGCCATATTCTTCATTGTGCTGCAAAATATCCCTTTTTCAGTTTTACAGGAACAGTGTTCAAAGACTGCCTTATGAGAAAATAGGTAGAACTTCCTGAGTGGAATACGCACATCACAAAGTTGTGTCTCAGAAAGCCACTCTCCTGTTTTTATCTGAAGATATTTCCTACTTCCCCACAGGCCTGAATGTGCTCTAAAATGTCCCCTTGAAACTCCGTCCATTTGAAACTCCGTTTCAAAACTGCATAATAGAAAGAAGGTTTCATCTATGTGAGATGAATAGACATATCTATCACAAAACAGTTTCACAGAAAGCTTCTTTCCAGTTTTTGTGTAAGGATATTTCCTTTTTCACCATAGCCGTCCATTTACTACCGAATATCCCCTGGAAAATTTTTCTCCAAACGGGATTCCCCCATCATCTATGAGAAGAAAAGTATAATTCTATGAGTGGAATACACACGTCACAAAGTAGCTCCTTTGAAATCGTCTCTCCAGTATCTATCTGAAGTTATTTCTGTTTTCACCGTAAGCCTCAAAGCGCTCCTGAGAATCCTGTAGCTGACTAACCTAAAAGAGTGTTTGAATACTGCTCAATGAAAACAGAAGCTTAACTGTGCGAATGGACTTCATGTGACCTAGAGCAGTTTCATAGAAAGTTTCCTTCAGGTTTTTGTAAGAAGGTATTTGTTTTTCAGCATATTTTGAAGAGCGTTCCCAAATGTCCTTTCTCAGGTTCCACAGAAACAGTGATTACAAACTGCTCAGTCCAAAGAATGATTAAACTCTATGAGATGAATACACACATCGCAAAATACTTGCTCCTAAAGCTTTTCTCCAGTTTTCATCGGAAGACGTTTTCTTTCTCACCACAAGCCTCTGGGTGCCACATAATATCCCTTTACAGATTCCTTAAAGACAGAGTTTCCAAACCGGGCAATGTAGTGTAAGCTTTAACTCTTCGAAATGAATGCACACGTCAGAGAGCAGTTTCTAGGAAGGCTTCTTTCCGAGTTTTATTTCAGGTTATTTCACTTTTCTCCCTAGTCCTCAAAGCGCTGCCAAATGTCACTTTTTCATTTTTACAGGAACAGTGTTCAAACACTGCCTTACGAGAAAAGAAGTATAAGTCCTTTAGTGGAATGCACACATCACAAAGCAGTTTCTCAGAAAGCTTCTCTCCACTTTTTTTCTGAGATATTTCCTATTTCACCACAGGCCTGTATGTGCTCCCGAAATTCCCTTCGTGAATCCATCAATGATGCAGTTTCAAAACTGTGTAATAGAAAGAAAGTTTTATCTATGTGAGATGAATAGACATACCTATCACAAAGTAGTTTCACAGAAAACTTCTTTCCAATTTTTGTCTGAGGATATTTCCTTTTTCACCATAGCCATCCATATACTCCTGAATGTCACCCGGTAGCTTTTTGTCCAAACGGGATTCCCCAATCCTCCTTGAGAAGAAAAGTATAACTCTGTAAATGGAATGCACACGTCACAAAACAGCTTCTCGAAAAACTTCTCTCCAGTATATATCTGAAGTTTTTTCCGTTTACATGGAAGCCTCAAAGCACTCCCAAATATCCCTTCGCTGACTAACCTAAAACAGTGTTACAATACTGCTCAATGAATACCGAAGCTTAATTGTGCGAGTGGAAATCCTGAGACATAGAGCAGTTTCACAGAACGTTTCCTTCTGGTTGTTATCGGAGGGTATATCTTTTTCAGCATATCCTTAAGAACGTTCCCAAATGTCCTTTCTCAGGTTCCACAGAAACAGTGATTTCAAACTGCTCTATTCAAAGAATGATTTAACTCTTTGAGATGAATACATACATCACAATGTTGTTGCTCCAAAAGCTTCTCTCCAGTTTTCTTTGGAAGACGTTTCCTTTCTCACCACAAAAATGCGTGCGCCACTTAATATCTCTTCACGCATTCTAAAAAGACAAGAGTTTCCAAAGGGGGCAACGTAGTCTAAGCTTTAACTCTCTGAAATGTATGCAGACGTCAGAGAGCAGTTTCTCAGAACGCTTATTTCTGAGTTTTATTTTGGGATATTTCACTTTTTGCCAAAGTCTTCAATGTGCTGCAAAATATCACTTTTTCAGTTTTACAGGGACAGTGGTCAAACACTGCCTTATGAGAAAAGAGGTATAACTCCCTGAGTGGAATTCACATATCAGTAGTTTCTCGGAAAGCTTCTCCACAGTTTTTCTGTGAAGATATCTCCTATTTCCCCACAGGCCTGAATGTCCTCCCGAATGTCCCTTCACGGATCCTTCCATGACTGAAATTCCAAACTGTGTAATAGAAAGAAAGTTTTATCTACTGAGATGAATACACGTATCTATTACAAAGCAGTTTCACAGAAAGCTTGTTTCCATTTTTTGTCTGAGGATATTAACTTTTTCAGCATAGCCATCCATATACTCCCGAATGTCCCTGGTAGCTTTTTCTCCAAATGGGATTCCGCAATCCTCTATGAGAAGAAAAATATAAATCTGTAAGTGGAATGCATACATCACAAAGCAGCTTCTCAGAAATCTCTCCAGTTTCTATCTGAAGATATTTTCATTTTCACCATAAGCCTCAATGGTCTCCCGAGTATTCCTTAGCTGACTAAGCTAAAACAGTGTTAGAATGCATCTCAATGAATGCAAAAGCTTAAGTGTGTGAGTGGAATTCGTGTGACACAGAGTAATTTCCCAGAAAGTTTCCTTCTGGTTTTTATCGGGGAGTATTCCTTTTTCAGCACATTCTTAAGAGCGTTCACAAATGTCCTTTCTCAGGTTCCACAGAAAGAGTGATTTCAAACTGCACATTCCAAAGAACGATTTAACTCTATGAGATGAATACACACATCACAAAGCAGTTGCTCAGAAAGCTTCTCTCCATTTTTCAACGGAAAGCATTTCCTTGCTCCCCACAGGCCCCCGGTCGCCACTTATTATCCCTTTGCAGAATCCTCAAAGACAGACTTTCCAAACAGGTAAATGTAGAGTAAGCTTTAACTCTGTGAAAAGAATGGACATATCAGAGAGCAGTTTCTTGATATACTTGTTTCTGGGTTTTATTTGAGTATATATCACTTTTAGCCATAGTCTTCAATGCACTCCAAAATATCACTTTTTTGTGTTACAGGAACATTGTTCAAACACTGCCTTATGAGAAAAGAGGTATGACTCTTTGAGTGGAATACACATATCACAAAGCAGTTTCTCAGAAAGCTTTTCTCCAGTTTTTTTTCTGAATATATTTCCTTTTTCGCAATAGGCCTGAATGTGCTTTCAAATATCCCATTGCGAATCCATCCATGACGGAGTTTCCAGCTGAGTAATATAAACAAAGTTTTATCTATGTGAGATGAATAAACAGAGCAACAAGCAGATTCACAGAAAGCTTCTTTCTAATTTTTATCTGAAGATATTTCCTTTTTTACCATAGTCCTGAATGTGCTCCCGAATATCCCTTCATGGATCCATCCATGACAGGGTTTCCCAGCTGCGAAATGTAGAGAAAGATTTATCTATGTGAGATGAATACACATATCTAAGAACAGTTTCACAGAAAGGTTTTCCTAGATGCTGTATGAGAAGAGAGGTATAACACTGTGAGTGGAATGCACACGTCACAAAGCAGCACTTCAGAAAGGTTCTCTCCAGTTTCTATCAGAACATATTTCCTTTTTCACTGTAAGCCTCAAAGTGTTCCAGAATATCCCTATGCATGCTAAACACAAACAGTGTTAGGAAACTGCTCAATGAAAAGTGAAGCTTAACTGGGAGAATGGAATTCACACGACCCAGAGCAGTTTCACAGGAAGCTTGCTTCTGGTTTTTATCTGAAGGTATTTGTTTTTCAGCATATTCTAAAGAGTGTTCCAATTTTTCCTTTCTCAGGTTCCACAGAAACAGTGATTTCAAACTGCTCAATTGAAAGAATGATTTAACTCTACGAGATGAATACACACATCACAAAGCAGTTACTCAGAAAGCTTCCCTCCAGTTTTCAAGGGAAGACATTTCCTTGTTCACCACAGGCCTCCGGGTGCCACTTAATATCCTTTCCCAGATTCCTCAAAGATGCAGTTTCCAAATTGGGCAATGTAGAGTAAGTTTTAACTTTGTGATATGAAAACACATATCAGAAAGCAGTTTCTTGGAAGGCTTCTTTCTGAGTTTTATTTAAGGATATTTCAGTTTTCACCATAGTCCTCAATGCGCTCCGAAATATCACTTTTTTGGTTTTACAGGAACAGTGTCCAAACACTGCCTTATGAGAAAAGAGGTATAACTCCCTGAATTGAATGCACGCATCACAAAGCAGTTTCTCAGAAAGCTTCTCTCCGGTTTTTGTCAGAAGATATTTTGACTTTCCCCATAGTCCTGAATGTGTTCTCGAATGTGCCTTCGTCGATTCATCCATGACAGTGTTTCCAAGCTGCATGAGGTAAAGAAAGCTTTATCTATGTGAGATGAATAAACATTGCAAAAAGCTGATTCACAGAAGTCTTCTTTCCAGTTTTTACTTTAGATATTTCTTCTTTCACCATAGTCCTTAATGTGCTCCTGAATGTCCCTTCACGGATCCATCCATGACAGAGTTTCCAAGCAGCGTAATGTAAAGAAAGCTTTATCTATGTGAGGTGAATACACATAGAACAGAACAGTTTCACAGAAAGCTCCTTTCCAGTTTTTCTCCAGGCTATTTCTCCTTTCTCCATATGCATCAATATACTACCAAATATACCTTGGTACCTTTTTCTCCAAAAGGGTTTCCCCGATGCTGTCTGAGAAGAGAAGTATAACACTGTGAGTGGAATGCACACGTCACAAAGCAGTTCCGCGGAAAAATTCTCTCCAGTTTCCGTCTGAACATATTTCCTTTTTCAACGTAAGCCTCAAAGTGCTCCTGAATGTCCCTTCACACGCTAAACATAAACAGGGTCAGAAAACTGCTAAATGAAAAGAGAGGTGAAACTGAGTGAGAGGAATTAAAAAGACACAGAGCAGTTTCACAGAAAGCATCCTTCTGGATTTACCTGAGGATATTTCTTTCTCCATATTCTAAGGAGTCTTCCCTAATGCCCTTCCTCAGATGGAACAAAAACAGTGATTTCAAACTGCTCAATCCAAACCAAAGTATAACTCTATGAGACCAATACACACATCACAAAGCAGTTTCTCTGAAAGCTTCTCTCCAGTTTTTATCTGAAGATATATCCTATTTCCCCACAGTCCTGAATCTGCTGCCAAATGTACTGCGTAATAGAAAGAAAGTTTTATCTATTGAGATGAATAGACATATCTATCACAAAGCAGTTTCACAGAAAGCTTCTTTCCTTTTTTTTTCTGAAGATATTAACTTTTTCAGCATAGCCATCCATATACTTCCAAATGTCCCCTGGTAGCTTTTTCTCCAAATGGGATTCCCCAATCTTCTATGAGAAGAAGTATAACTCTGTGAGTGGAATGCACACATCACAAAGCAGCTCCTCGGAAATCTCTCCAGTATCTATCTGAAGATATTTCCGTTTTCACCATAAGCCTCAAAGGGCTCCCGAGTATCCCTTAGCTGACTAAGCTAAAACAGTTAGAATGCAGCTCAATGAAAACAGAAGCTTAACTGTGTGAGTGGAAATCACGTGACACAGCAATATCCCAGAACTCTTCCTTCTGGTTTTTATCGGAGGGTATTCCTTTTTCAGCACATTCTTCAGATCACTCCCAAATGTCCTTTCTCAGGTTCCACAGAAAGAGTGATTTCAAACTGCGCATTCCAAAGAATTATGTAATTCTATGAGGTGAATACACACATCACAAAGCAGTTGCTCAGAAAGCTTCTCTCCAGTTTTCAATGGAAAGCATTTCCTTGCTCACCACAGGCTCCTGGTTGCCACTTAATATCCCTTTGCAGAATCCTCAAAGACAGTCTTTCCAGTCTGGTAAATGTAGAGTAAGCTTTAACTCTGTGAAAAGAAGGGACATATCAGAGAGCAGTTTCTTGGAATGCTTCTTTCCGTGTTTTATTCAACGATTTTCAAGTTTCACCATAGTCTTCAATATGCTCCCAATATCACTTTTTTAGTTTCACAGGAACAGAGTTCAAACAGTGTCTTATGAGAAAAAAGGTATAACTCCCTGAGTGGAATGCACACCCCCCCCCCAAGCAGTTTCTCAGAAAGCATCTCTCCAGTTTTTATCTGATAATATTTTCTTTTACACCATAAACCCAAATGTAATCCCAAATATCCCTTCACAGATCCATCCATGATGGAGTTTCCAAGCTGCGTAATGTAAAAAAAGTTTTATCTATGTGAGATGAATAAACACAGCAAAAAGCAGATTCATAGAAAGCTTCTTTCCAGTTTTTATGTTATTTCCTTTTTCACCATAGTCCTGAAAGTGCTTCTGAATGTCCCTTCGAGAATCAGTCCATGACAGAGTTTCCAAGCTTCGTAATGTAAAGAAAGCTTTATGTATGTGAGATGCATACACATATCACAGAACAGTTTCATAGAAAGCTTCCTTACAATTTTTGTCTGAGACTATTTCCCTTTTCACCATACGATTCAACATGCTACCGAATATCACTTAGTACCTTCTCCTCCAAAAGGGTTTCCCCAGTGTTGTATGAGAAGAGAGGTATAATACTGTGAATGGAATGCACACGTCACAAAGCAGTTCCTCGGAAAGCTTCTCTCCAGTTTCCGTCTGAATATATTTCCTTTTTCACCATAAGCCTCAAAGCATTCCCGAATAACCATTCACAAGCTAAACATAAACAGGGTTAGAAAACTGCTTGATGAAAAGAGAGGTTTAACTGAGTGAGAGGAATTAAGACGACACAGAGTAGTTTCACAGAATGCTTCTTTCTGGATTTTACCTGAAGATATTTCTTTCTGCATATTCTAAATAGGGTTCTCAAATGTCCTTCCTCAGATTCCACAAAAACAGTGATTTCAAACTGCTCAATCCAAAGAATGGTTTAACTCTATGAGCTGAATACACACACCACAAAGCAGTTGCTCAGAAAGCTTCTTTCCAGTTTTCAACAGAAGACGTTTCCTAGCTCACAACAAGCCTCCGGGCGCCACATAATATTCCTTCGCAGATTCCTCAAAGACAGAATTTCCAGACTGGGCAAAGTAGAGTAAACTTTAACTCTGTGAAATGAATGCACATATCAGAGAGCAGTTTCTTGGAACGGTTCTTTCTCGGTTTTCTTTGAGGATATTTCACTCTTTCCCATAGCCTTCAATGTGCTCTGAAATATCATGTTTTTGGTTTAACAGGAACAGTGTTCAAACACTGCCTTATGAAAAATGAGGTACACTACCTGAGTGGAATGCATGCATCACAGAGGAGTTTCTAAGAAAGCTTCTCTCCATTTTTTATCTGAAGATATTTCCTATTTCACCGTAGGCCTGAGTGTGCTCCCGAATGTCCCTTCACGAATCCGTCCATGATGACGTTTTAAAAATGCGTAATGGAAAGAAAGTTTTATCTATGTGAGATGAATAAACATGTCTATCACAAAGCAGTTTCACAGAAAGCTTCTTTCTAGTTTATGTCTAAGGATATTTCCTTTTTCACCATAGCTGTCCATATACTCCCGAATGTCCCCTGATAACTACTTCTTCAAAAGGCATTTCCCAATCCTCTATGAGAAGAAAAGTGTAAGTCTGTGAATGGAATGCACACATCACATAGCTCCTCCTCGGAAATCTTCTCTCCAGTTTCTATCTGAAGATAGTTCCGTTTTCACCATAAGCCTCAGAGTGCTCCCGAGTACCCTTTAGCTGACAAAACTAAAACAGTGTTACAATACTGTTCAATGAAAACAGAAGCTTAACTGTGCGAGGTAATTCACATGACACAGAGCAGTTTCACAAAAGCTTCCTTCTTATTTTTATCAGAGGGTATTTCTTTTTCAGCATATTCTTAAGAGTATTCCCAAATGTCCTTTCTCAGATTAAAGAGAAACAGTGATTTCAAACTGCTCAATCAAAAGAATAATTTTAACTCTATGAGATGAATCCACATATCACAAAGCAGTTGCTCAGAACCTTCTCCCCAGTTTTCAACGGAAGACATTTCCTTCCTCGCCACAGGCACACAGGCATCTGTTTGCCACTTAATACCCCTTTACAGAATCTTCAAAGACAGACTCCTAATATCACTTTTTTAGCTTTACAAGAACAGAGTTCAAACAGTGTCTTATGAGAAGAAAGTTATAACTCCCTGAGTGGAATGTAAACATCACCAAGCAGTTACTCCGAAAGCTTCTTTCCAGTTTTTGTCTTATGATATTTACTTTTTCACCATAGACCCGAATGTGATCCTGAATATCCCTTCGTGGATCCATCCATGACGGAGTTTCCAAGCTGTATAATTGACAGGAAGCTTTATCTGTGTGAGATGAATAAACATAGGAAAAAGCAGACTCTCAGAAAGCTTCTTTCCAGTTTTTATCTGAAGATATTGCCTTTTTCACCATGGTCCAGAATGTTCTCTCAAATGTCCCTTTGCGGATCTCTCCATGACAGAGTTTCCAAGCTGTGTAATGTAAAGAAAGCTTTATCTATGTGAGATGAATGCACATATCACAGAGCAGTTTCATAGAAAGCTTCTTTCCAGTTTTTCTCTGATGCTCTTTCCCTTTTCACCATAGGTATCAATATGCTCCCAGATATCCCTTGGTACCTTGTTCTCCAAAAGGGTTTCCCTGATGCTGTATGAGAAGAGACGTACAATACTGTGTGTAAAATACACACGTCACAAAGCAGTTCCTCGGAAAACTTCTCTCCAGTTTCTATCTGAACGTATTTCCTTTCTCACTGTAAGATTCAAAGAGCTTCCGAATATCCCTTCGCACGCTAAATATGAACAATGTTGGAAAACTCTTCAATGAAAAGGGAAGCTTAACTGAGCGAGAGGAATTCGCACAACACATAGCAATTTCACAGAAAGCTTCTTTCTGGTTTTCATCTGAGGATATTTCTTTCTGCATATTCCAAAGAGCGATCCCAAATGTCTTTCCTGAGATACCATAGAAACAGTGATTTCAAATTGCTCAATCCAAGGAATGGTTTAACTCTATGAGATGAATACACACATCACAAAACAGTTGCTCAGAAAGCATCTCTCCAGTTTTCAACAGAAGACTTTTCCTTACTCGTCGCAGTACCTGTTCGCCACTTAATATTCCTTCACAGAATCTTCAAAGACAGACTTTTCAAACTGTGAAATGTAGAGTAAGTTTTAACTCTCTGAAATGAATGCACACGTCAGAGAGTAGTTTCTTGGAACACTTCTTTCTGGGTTTTATTTTAGGATATTTCACTTTTCACCATAGTCTTCCATGCGCTCTGAAATATTACTTTTTCAGTTTTATAGGAACAGAGTTCAAACACTGCGTTATGAGACAAGACGTATAACTCCCTGAGTGGAATGCACACTTCACAAAGCAGTTTCTCAGAAAGCCTCTATCCACTTTTCATCTGAAAATATCTCCTTTTTCATCGTAGGACTGAATATGATCCCTAACGCTCCTTCACGGATCCGTCCATGACGGAGTTTCCAAACTGCGTAATATAAGGAAAGTTTTATTTATGTGAGATGAATAACTTATCCATCACAAAGCAGTTTCACAGAAATCTTTTCAGTTTTTGTCTGAGGATATTTCCTTTTTCACCTTAGCCATCCCTATAGTCCCGAATGTCCCTTGGTAGCATTTCCTCCAAAAGGCATTCCCCAATCTTCTATGAGAAGAAAGGTATAATTCTGTGAGTGAAATGCACAGGTCACAAAGCAATTCCTCAGAAAGCTTCTCTCCAGTTTCTATCTGAACATATTTCCTTTCTCACTGTAAGACTCAAAGCATTTCTGAATATCCCTTTGCACACTAAAGATAAACAGTGTTAGAAAATTATTCAATGAAAAAGGAAGTTTATCTGAGTGAGAGGAATTCACACAACACACAGCAATTTCACAGAAAGCTTCCTTCTGGTTTTCATCTGAGGATATTTCTTTCTTCATATTCCAAAGCGCAATCCCAAATGTCTTTTCTGAGGTACCACAGAAAAAGTGATTTCAAACTGCTCAATCCAAGGAATGGTTTAACTCTATGAGATGAATATATACATCGAAAAGCAGTTGCTCAGAAAGCTGGTCTCCAGTTATCATAGGAAGACATTTCCTTGCTCACCACAGGCCTCTGGGGCACCACTTAATATCCCTTCGCATATTCCTCAAAGACAGAGTTTGCAAATTGGGCAATGTGGAGTACGCTTAAATTCTGTGAAGTGAATGCACATATCAGAGAGCAGTTTCTTGGAATGCATCTTCCTGGATTTTACATGAGAATAGTTCACTCTTCGCCATAGTCTTCAATGCACTGCAAAATATCACATTTTCAGTTTTACAGGAACAGTGTTCAATGCACTGCAAAATGTCACTTTTTCAGTTTTACAGGAACAGTGTTCGAAAACTGCCTCATGAGAAAAGAAGTATAACTCCCTGAGTGGATTGCAAACACCACCAAGCAGTTTCTCAGAAAGCTTCTCACCAGATTTTATCTGAAGATATCCCCTTTTTCCCAAAGGCCTGAATATGCTCCCGAATGTCCATGATGCAGTTTCAAAACTGCATAATAAAAAGAGAGTTTTATCTATGTGAAATGAATAGACATATCCATCACAAAAGCAGTTTCACTGAAAGATTCTTTCCAGCATTTGTCTGAGGGTATTTCCTTTTTCACTATAGCTGTCCATATACTCGTGAATGTACCCTGGTAGCTTTTTCTCGAAACGGGATTCCCCAATCCTCTATGAGATGAAAAGTATAACTCTGTGACTAGAATGCACTCGTCACAAAGCAGCTCCTCATATATCTTCTCTCCAGTATATATCTGAAGATATTTCCGTTTTCACCGTAAGCCTCAAAGCGCTCCCAAGTATCCCTTAGCTGACTAAGCTAAATCAGTGTTAGAATACTGCTCAATGAAAACAAAAGCTTAACCGTGCAATAGAAATCACATGACCTAGGGCAGTTTCAGAGAAAGTTTCCTCTGGCTGTTATTGGAGGGTATTTCTTTTTCAGCATACTCTTAAAAGCGTTCAGAAATATCCTTTCTCGGGTTCCACAGAAACAGTGATTTGAAACTGCTCTATACTAAGAATGATTTAACTCTATGAGATGGGTACACACCTCACAATTAGTTGCTCCAAAAGCTTCTCTTCAGTTTTCATTGGATGACATTTCCTTTCTCACCACAAACCTCTGTGTGCCACGTAATATGCCTTCACTGATTCCTAAAAGACAGAATTTCCAAACTGGGCAACGTACTAGAAGCTTTAACTCTCTGAAATGAATGCACACGTCAGAGAGCAATTTCTTGGAAGGCTTCTTTCTGTGTTTTATTTCGGGATATTTCACCTTTCGCCATAGTAATCAATGAGCTGCAAAATATCACTTTTCCAATTTTACAGGAACAGTGGTCAAACACTGCCTTATGAGAAAAGAGGTATAACTCCATGAGTGGAACCAACATATCAGAAAGCAGTTTCTAGAACTCAGGACTAAGAAACTCAATCAAAACCGCTCAACTACATGGAAACTGAACAACCTGCTCCTGAATGACTACTGGGTACATCACGAAATGAAGGCAGAAATAAAGATGTTCTTTGAAACCAGTGAGAACAAAGATACAACATACCAGAATCTCTGGGACACATTCAAAGCAGTGTGTAGAGGTAAATTTATAGCACTAAATGCCCACAAGAGAAAGCAGGAAAGATCTAAAATTGACACTCTAACATCACAATTAAAAGAACTAGAGAAGCAAGAGCAAACACATTCGAAAGCTAGCAGAAGGCAAGAAATAACTAAGATCAGAGCAGAACTGAAGGAGATAGAGACACAAAAAACCCTCCAAAAAATCAATGAATCCAGGAGTTGGTTTTTTGAAAAGATCAACAAAATTGACAGACCACTAGCAAGACTAATAAAGAAGAAAAGAGAGAAGAATCAAATAGATGCAATAAAAAATGATAAAGGGGATATCATCACCGACCCCACAGAAATACAAACTACCATCAGAGAATACTATAAACACCTCTACGCAAATAAACTGGAAAATCTAGAAGAAATGGATAATTTCCTGGACACTTACACTCTTCCAAGACTAAACCAGGAAGAAGTTGAATCCCTGAATAGACCAATAGTAGGCTCTGAAATTGAGGCAATAATTAATAGCCTACCAACCAAAAAAAGTCCAGGACCAGATGGATTCACAGCTGAATTCTACCAGAGGTATAAGGAGGAGTTGGTACCATTCCTTCTGAAACTATTCCAATCAATAGAAAAAGAGGGAATCCTCCCTAACTCATTTTATGAGGCCAACATCATCCTGATACCAAAGCCTGGCAGAGACACAACAAAAAAAGAGAATTTTAGACCAATATCCCTGATGAACATCGATGCAAAAATCCTCAATAAAATACTGGCAAACCGGATTCAACAACACATCAAAAAGCTTATCCACCATGATCAAGTGGGCTTCATCCCTGGGATGCAAGGCTGGTTCAACATTCGCAAATCAATAAACATAATCCAGCATATAAACAGAACCAAAGACAAGAACCACATGGTTATCTCAATAGATGCAGAAAAGGCTTTTGACAAAATTCAACAGCCCTTCATGCTAAAAACGCTCAATAAATTCGGTATTGATGGAACGTACCTCAAAATAATAAGAGCT
>NW_022164940.1:0-1848 GCF_008728515.1 Papio anubis
TCCTGTCTCAAATCTACTTGGAAATATTCAAATGGTCTTTGACTTGGACATCCCAACTTTGCTTACTTCACAGTGTTTCTTGCGCCATAATCCAGTATAAGAAGATGATCCAGACATTTGTTAAACATCTCAAATAAGATGTATCCCAGGTATTTGTGTCAAATTTGGATTATTTTAGTTTTTGTCTTTGCAGAATATAAAATACTAACATGAAGTAAGCACTAAGGTCTGGAGATGGCTGTGCAAGAGATGACAAAGTCCAACACCACGTTTGAGAGTATCCAATAATTTCTTCTGGGGCAGCGTATTTTTCTACAATACTGAATTTGGGAAAAAAAAAAAACAAAAAACTACGAGATTCATGAAACTGGACAACTGTCTTTATAACATTACCAGTGATAAAATCAGTAAGGAAGGCTGGTTTGCAGTCATCTGAGCAGCCTCTTTACTTTCATAAATATGGTTTCTCTCTGATATTAAACTGCTTCCAATTTCAAGCAGAATGCTACATCCCAAGGATAAGGATGTGAAGAGAACTGGTTTCTTTTGTAATCCTAAACGTTCTAGTCTGCGAATTAAAAGCCATTATTTGAAGAAGGGTTCCTAGGCTCCATCTGGCCGCCAAAAGCTTGCTACTCAACACAGGCTAACGACCAGCTTTTTTGGGAGAGAACAGATGCGGGGGCGGGAGGAAAAAAGGAAGATGGTAGACGTCACTTCCCCTTGTAGGCTCTGCAGCGGGTTGGTCTGCTGAGTGGCAGAAAAGCAGAGGGTGGACTGGGAAGGGCACTGTCAGTGACATCACGGAGAGGGCGACTTCTATGTAGATGAGGCAGCGCAGGGGCTGCTGCTTCCCCACCTGCTGCTTCGCCACGAAGGAGTTCCCGTGCTGTAGGAGCGGGTTCAGGACTGCTGGTCGGACCTGAGAGTCCCAGTTGTCTGTCAGAGCTAGAAGGACTCGAGAGTGCGCGGGGCAAGTGACCGTGTGTGTAAAGGGTGAGGCGTATGAGGCTGCGGCGGGGCGGAGGTGCAGAAACTCATACTTACCTGGCAGGGGAGATACCATGATCACGAAGGTGGTTTTCCCAGGGCGAGGCTTATCCATTGCACTCCGGATGTGCTGACCCCTGCGATTTCCCCAAATGTGGGAAACTCGACTGCATAATTTGTGGTAGTGGGGGACTGCGTTCGCTCTTTCCCCTGAATCTTTTAGTTAAAAGAATAGGTTGTGTATTAAACTTTGTGTTTCGTGTGGCGTGTAAATGTCATTCTTACCGTGGAAGGCTAGAAAATGGTAAGTAACATGTCGATTCTGTCAGAGGAGAAATAAGAAGCGTCAGCCCTTGCAACATAATGTAACTACCGTGAAGGCCGCACAGCTCTTCCGTTTCTATGGGCGGCGGCCTTCTGCAGAGATTGGTCAATGGTCTCCAGTGTCTTGGGTTCTCACGATCTGTAAAAATCTTCGTGTTGTTCCCTAGCCCTTTATACAGCTTCCGCTTCTAACTGCAGCCCCCACAGTAGTTTGTAGGATTTCTGTGCTAGGGGGGAATGCGTTCTCACTTCATAGAGCCAGGTACAAACTACGCACACGGGCGCTGTTCTTTGGGAAGAAAACAGGGCCTTTGGAGCTCTTAGTGTCCCCGCTGGGATGTACACATAATATGCGTACTTTGTGTAGGGGAACGGCTCTCGCAGCGTCCAGGTCCCTAGTGCATATTCATCGAGGCCCGCAGGTCAGAACCGCAGTCTCACAGGTCTTGGCTGAAATGCGCTGCGATCCTCCCTGAAATGTAACGCAGGAAGTTTTACGAGGAGCCGGGTCCAGTTTCCCTGCTGTCTCCTGCC
>NW_022164941.1:0-1846 GCF_008728515.1 Papio anubis
TCTGAACACATGAGGTCCATGGTCCCCTCACATCTAACACTGGGAATCCGAATCGGTGACTCCTTGTCCACCTGAGGACCACCCAAGAGGATCCACACACCTGCTAAAACAACGGCACCGCACCTGGTCAGCAGGGGAGCAAAGTAAATCCCACCTTCATGAATAAAACTGGATTACCCCGACACTGGCAGCCTGCAGTGTGTATATCGTCAAGCCCCCACATCTGTGCCACCTGCAAGAGGAACACAAGCCCTTAGTCCCAGGTTCTCAGGACGGCCTGTGAGGTGGATGCTGGCACCCTTCTCATCTCCCAGTGGAGAGGAGAGAAGGCCAGGGTCAGGACTGGTGTATCAGGAGGGTCGGGGTTCAAACCCCATCTGCCTCACAAAGCAGCCCTTCCCTTTCAAGTGACTTCTATCATCAGCCTTAAAATGTACCACAGTTACCAGCAATTCTGAGTGCTGTTCCTTGGGACGTCATAAGCAAACATTTTGTTAGAAAGATTTTGCCAAATCTGCTTTCAAAATCCTATGTTATGAAATGACTAATGAAAATTTGAGCTATGAAATAAAGCACATAGTTAAATGAATCCCAAAATGACTATCGTGAAGGAAGCTTTAACTTGAAGTGAAAAATATCCTCTAAATGACATCAGCCAGAATTATCTTTAATCATTACTGATTCCACATGCTTCATGAATTATACAGCATCATCTCAGATATGAACTTAAAACCATTAGCTGAATGCACATTTCAGCACAACCAAACTTCTGCTATAATAAGCAGCACAGGCGTCTCTGGAGAGGATTTTAATTGGGACTACAAACGATGCGCACGATCGTGGTAAGAGGTTTCATGCTGGCTGTTCTCCAAGGTGCGACACAGAGAAACACCACTAACCTCAAAGACACCTGCTGCTTTGTAATGAGATGAGAGACGATGTGGATGGACTACTGTAAATATTTGAAAAGGAGAAACAATGCAAGGAAAGAATCGTATCAGTTTCCCTTTACATTCTTAGAAAAAAACGATTTTTCTTTTGGGATGATTTAAAAAGAAAATGACATTTCTGGATTTTTTTTTTTTTTTTTAACTTTTCTTTCTGAGACAGGGTCTTGGCTCTGTCACCAAGATTGGAGTATAGTGGAGCAATCGCAGCTCACTGTAACCTTAAGTGATCTTCCCACCTCAGCCTCCAGAGTAGCAGGGACCACAGGCACGCACCACCACACTCAGCTAATTTTTCTGTTATACAGATGGGGTCTTGCTATGTTGTCCAGGCTGGTCTTGAACCCCTTGGCCTCAAGTGATCCTCCTGCCTTGACCTCCCAAAGATTTAGCCTAAGCGACCATGTCTTATCGGAAAATAGACATTAGAGCAAATGCATTTCTGTAAGATTTTCTACCTCTTTTCAATGGGGAAAAAGGTAACTTGCCTCCAAGGGTTGGAGACAAAGCTGTTACTGCAGACAAGAGCGCTGTGCATTCCGGGAACCGCTACACCACGAGGCACGGCCGTGCACCCTGGACGCAGGAGTAACAAACGAGGCTAGCACAGGCCGATGTTGGCCCTCTCCAGAAGCAGGCCTATCCTTCCTCCTCTCCTCAGCCCCCTCCTCTCCCTTCAGGCCTCAGTGGCTGCTGACAGGGGAGAGGCCACAACTAGAGGAGGCTCTCAACTCCACCAGGGACAGGAGCCCCGGACGCTGGGGACTCAACTGCTGCCCTCCGTGCCCACCTCCTTCTGGTCCAGCCTTCTCAGGAGCCAGACGTGGCCACTTTGACCCTCTTTCCCTTCTGTGGCTCCTACAAAAACCAGTTCAGCGAGCCCAGCTGCCTCACACTGC
>NW_022164942.1:0-1846 GCF_008728515.1 Papio anubis
GTGTTGGAGAGAAAGAAAGAGAGATTTGGTTTATGTTACAGTTTGGCCTGGCAATCTAATATTTGGAGAGCAAGCATTCTTGTCCAGGGGACTTCAGTCTTTTTGGTTAAGGCCCTGAACTTAATGGATAATGTGCACCCACACTGTGGAGGGTAATCTGCTTTACTCAAAACCTACTTATTCAAACATTAATCACATCTAAAATATACCTTAACGGCAACATTTAGACTCGTTTTTGACTGAACAACTAGGTGTCATTACCTAGGAAACTTGATACATAAAGTTAACCATCACATTAAATTAAATGATATGTTACTGGTAGGAATATAAATGAACTCAGCCTCTTTGGACCTTTGGCAGTATTTACTAAAGCATGCTTTATAACTCAGCAGTTACCATCACTCATGTATAACAGAAATATGTACACGAGTGAAACAAAAGATATATGCAAGAGTGATTACAGGAGTATTTGTTGTTAGAGATTGAAAGTGAAATAATCCAAATATCTGTCAAGAGTAAAATGAATAAACACATTATGCAACGAAGTCATGAAATACTACACAGTAATGGAGAAGATCAAGAGGCCCAATAATGAATAATTCTCATAGGCATGAAATGCAATGAAAAAAGATGTGTTCAAAAGAGTACATGGTGAAAAAACTTTTAATGTACAGTATCTATTTAAGCAAAGCTAGTTTACGGTCTAAGAATTGAGAACAGTAGTTATCTTTAGGATTGATAACCACTGGAAACTTGCACGGAGGATACTTTGCAATTATGATAAACTATCAAATGTTTAATTTGGTAGTGGTTGCAATAGTGTGCTCACTATGAATAATTCATTAAATTATATACCTATAATAAGATCTATGGATTTTATTGCATATATTCTAAAATTCTATAAAGTTTAAACAATAAGTAAAGTTATATCCTTACCTAATGATCTTTTATTTTAATTTATAAATGGCAGTACACTGCAGGTTATAATTTATATATTATCTGATTCTTGAAGTCAAGAACAAATATGGTACATCTTTCTAAAATTTAATGTTGATTTATTTAAAATTACTTTTACATTGAAGATACTTCTATGTTACAAGACTGTGGTAAAAGTGTTGCCTTATTCTTGAAGATTAAACATAAGACTTCAAAGACATTTTAATTAAGTCATCAGCTGCTTCAGGCTTTGCCCTCAGATGCCCAGAAGATAACATGCAACATCCTTCTGTCAAGTTTCTTTGTTAGGGAGATTTGAGACTCACTCCCCAGTATTAAAATGAAGTTCAGCAGATAAACTCTTTCAATGTTAAAATTTAAAACCGAAACATGTAAGCATAAAGAAAACTTTTACATATATTTTAGCAAAAAGAAAATATCCCATATTTAATACCAAAGCAGAAAACATGGAGTAAAAGATCAATTAAGAATGAGAACGCATGAACAAATAGAGAAAAGCAATACACACTGGGGCTTATCGGAGGGTAGAGGATGGGAGGAGAGAGAGGATCAGGAAAAATAACTAACGGGTATTAGGCCTGATACCTGGGTGATGAAATAATCTGTACAACAAACTACCACGACACAAGCTTACCTATGTAACAAATCTGCACATGTACCCCTGAACTTAAAATAGAAGTTGAAAAAAATTTAGTAACATTTAAAAAAGCCAAATATATTTTTTAAATTCTTTTGACGGGAAATAAAGAGGGAAAGTCACTTGCAATGTATATATCCTATATTTTAGTTCTCTTAATCTAATAGGGACTCTTTTAAATCAATTTGATAACTAAAATAACATTGTTTAAAATTGAGACACTATGTGTACAGTCCCCAGAATTCAGGTTCC
>NW_022164943.1:0-1846 GCF_008728515.1 Papio anubis
AAATATCCTATATTTATAAAGAAGGAAAATTCCTTCCACCAAACTAGAGGACATTCTAAGGAAATGAATTGCGCTAAGTAACATCACTTAAGGTGAAAACAGAGGCAATGAATGGTATCTATTAATGTTTATCAGTGAAGGAAATAAACTGAAAATATTAGCATCATTAGACCCTTGGAGGGCCTTCATCGCTGAAAATCTGAGTGATTTTGTGATACCCTTTTGAGTCCGGCAGGACATTCTCTTTCCAGGGTATAGAACAGTGGGTGAATAACTTCTTTTCATTCATTTTCATTAAGGGATGAATTTCCTTAATGTTCTGGAGATTATTACATTTGATTTGTATGGTTGTGAAAAGTGCTCACATTGCTGATTCCATTGCTTGTATGTGATCATATAGATCTTTTCTCTCCTTTCTGTAGTGTGGTTTAAACTTAATCCTTAAAGGACAAGTGTTTGAATTTTAAAGCTGGTTAGAAACCTGAATATACCAATCACAGAACACTGCTCCTTACATGCTACAGATTCAGTTTTTTTTCCTGTACTAAGATTTCTTTTAGATATAGTAAATTTGTTAAAGCCAAGAGCTCCTGTGGAACGAAGTTTGGTGGGAGGGGGGACATTGAGTAGTAAGATCACTCTTGTAACAATGATGCCACTCTTGCAGATATTGACAACTACTGGGCCCATAAAATTTTTACCAGACATTTGAAAGACAAGATATGAACAACTTACCATTGCTGCAGTCTCAAATATCAGGAAATACCATTATTCTCAGGACAATACATAGACAATAAAAGAGACTCACAGAGCAGATTAGCTGTCATGTATTACCAAACAGGGATTGGATCCTTGTCAACAACACCCATCAGACATTGTCCCCAGAAATTCACTTCATAACATCAAAATCAAAAACCCACACTGATGGCAAAAAATAATGATACAATAATGAGAGAGACAGAGAGAGAGAGAGAGAGAGAGACCTGTCCTATAGCCATACTTAGTGGGTAAAAGCCAAAGAGCTCAATTTCTGCTCATGATGCTTAATAGAACAGAGGGAACATAAGCCAATAGCTCAGTGGGTTCACATCTGCACCAAGTGCCTGTTGCATGCAGGATTCTACTGTCTCCAATACTATGTCACAGATATACTAATTGTTTTGTTTTTTTTTGGACAGAGTCTCGCTTTGTCGCCCAGCCTGGGGTGCAATGCAATGGCGCGATCTCAGCTCACTGCAACCTCCGCCTCCCTGGTTCAAGCGATTCTCCTGCCTCAGCTTCCCGAGTAGTTGGGATTACAGACACACACCGCCACACTCGGCTCTTCTCTTTTCTTTCTCTTCTCTTTCTCTCTCTCTTTCTTCTTTCTTTCTCTTTCTTTCTTTCCTTCCTTCCTTCCTTTTCTCTCTCTCTCTCTCTCTCTTTCTGTTTCTCCTCTCTCTCTTTTTTTTTCGTTTTTTTTTTTTTTTTTTTTTTGTATTTTTAGACAGGGTTTTGCCATGTTGGTCAGGCTGGTCTCGAACTCCTTACCTCAGTTGATCAGAAGTAGGTGAGGTCAGAAAACACATCCTGGGAGAGGCTGGCAAAATGTCCAGAGGGTTTTCTTCTGTAGTGGATGCTAGTATTCATGTAGTGCAGGGACAAAACCAATTAGATACTTCTGGGAGTTAAAAAGAGATGAATTTACAGTGCCATTTGAGAAGGGGTATTAAGGAATTTGCCAGGGTACTGACGCGTGTCAGGTGTAAACCGCGAGTTGAGAGAGAGCTAAGTATTTTCTGTCCATGAAGGTGATAAGCGAGGGCCTGAAGAAAGAGGGAAGGGGGAGGACACTGGCGCCAGAAAT
>NW_022164944.1:0-1846 GCF_008728515.1 Papio anubis
AGGCATCATGCTACCTGACTTCAAACTATACTACAAGACTACGGTAACCAAAACAGCATGGTACTGGTACCAAAACAGAGATATAGACCAATGGAACAGAACAGAGTCCTCAGAAATAATACCACACATCTACAGCCATCTGATCTTTGACAAACCTGAGAGAAACAAGAAATGGGGAAAGGATTTCCTATTTAATAAATGGTGCTGGGAAAATTGGCTAGCCATAAGTAGAAAGAAAGCTGAAACTGGATCCTTTCCTTACTCCTCATATCAATAGTTTTTAAAAAGTTTGACAAAATCCAATGCCCAACAATGATAAAATTTTCTGCAAACTAAGGATAGAAGGGAATTTCCTGAATCTGAGAAAGATCATCCACAAAAATATATAACAAATATTATACTTTATGGTAGCATATTGGACTTTTATGTATAATTGGGAAACTGTCAAGGACAATTGCTCTCTTTTGCCTATTCAATAAATTGTTCAATATATTCAATAAATTGTTAAAAGTACAATTCTCACCAAACTGATCAATCTCAATTATAATTGGATCAAGCATTTTTGTAGAAATTGACAACTTAATTAAAAATATATACAGAAATGCAAAGGACCAAAAGATCCAGAACAATCATGACAAAGAAGAATTAAGTTGAAGGATATAGACTATGAGACCTCAAGAGTTACTTTAAAGGTAATCCAGACAATATGATATTGGTATAAGGATAATCAAAGGAACAGAATAAAGTGTTCAAGACTTCTATTTGGTCATTTGACTTGAAAATGTCTTTTCAATAAACATTATTAGAATAGTGGAATATCCATATGAACTAAAAATAATTCTTGGCCTCATACCTAATACCATATGAAAAATAATTAAGATGAATTACATACCTAAAATATAAAAGCTAAAGCTATGAAACTTCTAGAAGGAAATAGAGGATAAATCACTCAGTACTGAAAGTAGCAAAGGGCTCTTAGGACACAGAGAACAATAAACAAAGAAGAAGAATGATTAATTAGACTTCAAATTTTAAAACTTCTGCTCAACATAAGACAACATTATGGAAATTAATAAGCAACTACAAAACATCCATAAATTACATATCTGATACAAGCCTGGTATCCTGGATATATACAGAACAACTACTCTATGGACACACAACCAATTAGTAACAGGAAAACAATTTGAATTCACAAGCATATGAAAAAGTGCTTAACATCATTAGACATCAGGAAAATGGAAATTGAAACTGTAATGAGATATAACTCGTATCTCATGAAAGATCAAATATTAGCAAGAATGTGGAACAACCAGAACTGTCATTCATTATTTCTTGCTGGGAGTGTAAAATGCTAAAACCACTTTGGAAAAAAATTCTGGCTATTTCCTATAAAACTCATCATATGCTTACTCTATGACCCAGGAATTTTACTCTTAGATTTTTGACTCAAGAGAAATGAAAAAAACTATGTATAGAAATATATTGGAATGAGAAAATTTATAGCAGCCATATTCATAATAGCCAAAACCTGGAAACAGCCTCAATATCCATCAAAATGAGAATAAACAAATTGTGGCTATTACTTAGCAATAAAAATGAACAATACTAATACTTGTAACAACATAGACAAGCCTGAAAACACTATGCCGAGTGACCTTAATGAAGAGAGTATATATTGAATTATTTCATTTATAGGAAGTTCTAGAAAAGACAAAGCTACTCTATGGTGGGAAAAATATCAGAACAGTGATGATTACCCCTGGCAGAATGGCAGTGGGGAATGACTGGGAAAGGGCATGAGGTAATTTTCAGGAATGATAGCATCTTAAGATTTGTGTATTTC
>NW_022164945.1:0-1846 GCF_008728515.1 Papio anubis
AGCATGGAAGCGGTAAAAGAAAAGCTATTCCATGTCCCTCACTCTTCAGTGGTAGGAACTTTTGCCTACAAGGCCCTTCCAGCATCAAAGGCAGAGGCAGTGTAGGAAACAAAACATGGCCCAAGTCCCTCTTAAGGCTTTTATTATTCTGGCCTTTTTTTAGAAAAACAAAAATGATTTTTCTGTGCTGCAGACACCATGTCCAATTAGGTTTGTATACTCATTTTACAATTAAAGTTTAGGCCAGGCTCTGTGGCTTACACCTGTAATCCCAGCTCTTTGGGAGGCCGAGATGGGTGGATCATGAAGTTAGGAGATCAAGACCATCCTGGCTAATGCAGTGTAACCTCCTGTCTGCTAAAAATACAAAAAAAAAGAAAAAGAAAAATTAGCTAGGCGTGGTGGCACGTGCCTGTAGTCCCAGCTTGTCGGGAGACTGAGGCTGAAGAATCGCTTGAACCCGGGAGTCAGAGAGGTTGCAGTGAGCTGAGATCCCACCACTACACTCCAGCCTAGGTTACAGAGTGAGACTCCATCTCAAAAAAAAAAAATTAGGAATCATTACTTTCGAGTTGTGTAAAGATCCCTTTTTGTTTTGTTTTGGTTTTAGTGGCACATTAGTAGATAACCACTAAGTGTGGTTCAAGATGCTTACAGGGATTCTGTTGCATCTAGAGATAGGTGCCTGGTCAGGAAGTAGTTCTTAGAGTTGTTAGCTCTTAGCTTCTGATAATTAAAGTAAGCTATGTGTAAATGCAGAATGAGAGAATACTAACGGATCATGGCTTATATATGCAACAGTTAAACTTTTTTATTAGCTAAGATTTTCATCTGGCCTAAATTTTTTGCCCTTTTCTTTTGTACACGAGGATTCCTTCACTTGTATGTAATAGAAACAAAAGGTAACGTAGATGAAAAGCTAAGTTTTTAGATTTGACTTTATGACATTAATCGTGCCAGATAATTTAAATTACAAATTATTGAAAATAGTTTTTTTAAATGGAATTTTGTCTCATTTTACATAGGAGTAATCACTAAGATGTTAACAACTACTTTTATTTTATGGTATTTGTATCAGAAGTGACCAGTTTGTTTTTTTTTTATTCTTAGTTGTAGAAATAAGAAGAAGCAATTGTACAAACCATGTAAGTAAACAGCCAAATAGTTAAGAAATGGATAGTTTGACATAAAAGTTGTCTCTCTTGATTTCTTTAAATTACAATGTGGACCCAGTGGTGGTAGCGTGGACCTCTTTTTGTGGATTTTGTAAATCTCTTCTGTTTTCCTAAGTATTAAATTTATCCAGAAAAGTCTTTAGTTTAGTGTGTCCACCTTTTAAGGATGTCTGATATTTAAGTTACATTTCAATAGTCTGGTTGTGGTAAAAAGATCTGCCTTAAGGCTGGGCATGGTAGCTCATGCCTGTAATCCCAGCACTTTAGGAGGCCAAGGTGGACGGATCATCTGAGGTCAGGAGTTCGAGACAACCGTGACCAACATGGTGAAATTCTGTCTCTACCAAAATACAAAATTAGCCAGGTGTGGTGGTGCATGCCTGTAATCTCAGCTGCTCAGGAGGCTGAGGCAGGAGAATCACTTGAACCTGGGAGGCAGAGGTTGCAGTGAGCCGAGATGGTGCCATTGTGCTCCAGCCTGGGTGAGAGAGTGAAACTCTGTCTCAAAAAAAAAGAAAAAAAAAACTGCCTTAAATATTTAATCTTATTTTTAATGAAATAAAAATAGAATAAGTTAATGCCAGCACTGTCTGATTTTCTATCACAGCAGGTGAAAGCATACCTTCCTCGCTACACCATGATCTTATGTTCCTCCCTCTGTTTCTTCCAAT
>NW_022164946.1:0-1845 GCF_008728515.1 Papio anubis
TGGACTAAATGCTCCAATTAAAAGACACAGACTGGCAAATTGGATAAAGAGTCAAGACCCATCAGTGTGATGTATTCAGGAGACACATCTCATGTGCAGAGACACACATAGGCTCAAAATAAAGGGGTTCAGGAAGATCTACCAAGCAAATGGAAAACAAAAAGAAAGCAGGGATTGCAATCCTAGTCTCTGACACAACAGACTTTAAACCAACAAAGATCAAAAGAGACAAAGAAGGCCATTACATAATGGTAAAGGGATCAATTCAACAAGAAGAGCTAATTATCCTAAATATATATGCACCCAATACAGGAGCACCCAGATTCATAAAGCAAGTCAATAGAGACCTACAAAGAGACTTAGACTCCCACAAAATAATGATGGGAGACTTTCTCACCCCAGTGTCAATATTAGACAGATCAACGAGACAGAAGGTTAAAAAGGATATCCAGGACTTGAACTTGGCTCTGCACCAAGCACACCCAATAGACATCTACAGAACTCTCCACCCCAAATCAGCAGAATATACCTTCTTCTCAGTACCACATCACACTTATTCCAAAATTGACCATATAGTTGGAAGTAAAGCACTCCTCAGCAAATGTAAAAGAATAGAAATCACAACAAACTGTCTCTCAGATCACAGTGCAATCAAATTAGAACTCAGGATTAAGAAACTCACTCAAAATCACACAACTACATGGAAACTGAACAACCTGCCCCTGAATGACTACTGGGTACATAACAAAATGAAGGCAGAAATAAAGATGTTCTTTGAAACCAATGAGAACAAAGACACAGCATATCAGAATCTCTGGGCCACATTTAAGCAATGTGTAGAGGGAAATTTATAGCACTAAATGCCCATAAGAGAAAGCAGGAAAGACCTAAAATTGACACCCTGACATCACAATTTAATGAACTAGAGAAGCAAGAGCAAACAAATTCCAAAGTTAGCAGAAGGTAAGAAATAACTAAGAACAGAGTAGAACTGAAGGAGATAGAGATACAAAAAACCCTTCAAAAATCAATGAATCCAGGAGCTAGTTTTTTGAAAAGATCAACAAAATAAATGGCTAGCAAGACTAATAAAGAAGAAAAGAGAGAAGAATCAAATAGACACAATAAAAAATGATAAAGGGGATATCACCACCGATCCCACAGAAATACAAACTACTATCAGAGAATACTATAAACACCCCTACGGAAATAAACTAGAAAATCTAGAAGAAATGGATAAATTCCTGGACACACACACCCTCCCTAGACTAAACCAGGAAGAAGTCGAATCCCTGAATAGACCAATAACAGGCTCTGAAATTGAGGCAATAATTAATAGCCTACCAACCAAAAAAAAGTCCAGGACCAGACAGATTCACAGCCAAATTCTACCAGAGGTACAAAGAGGAGTTGGAACCATTCCTTCTGAAACTATTCCAATCATAGAAAAAGAGAGAATCCTCCCTTACTCATTTTATGAAGCCAGTATCATCCTGATACCAAAGTCTGGCAGAGAGACAACAAAAAAGAGAATTTCAGACCAATATCCCTGATGAACATCAATGCAAAAATCCTCAATAAAATACTGGCAAACTGAATCCAGCAGCATATCAAAAAGCTTATCCACCATGATCAAGTTGGCTTCATCCCTGAGATGCAAGGCTGTTTCAATATATGCAAATCAATAAACATAATGCATCACAAAAATAGAACCAAAGACAAAAACCACATGATTATATCAATAGATGCAGAAAAGGCCTTTGACAAAATTCAACAGCACTTCATGCTAAAATCTCTGAATAAATAAACTAGGTACTGATGGGACGTATCTCAAAATAATAAGAG
>NW_022164947.1:0-1844 GCF_008728515.1 Papio anubis
GATTGAATACAGGGAAATGGGTGCTGTGATGGGAAGAATAACTGTCCACAATATGGCTACATTCTAATCCGTGGACCCTGTGACTCTTTATGTTATAGGGCAGGGGAGTGAAGGGGAAGATGGAACTCTGATTGTTGATGAGTTGACCTTGAGATGGGGAGACGGCCTGGACTGTCCCACTGGGCTCAGTGGAATCACAAGGGACCACACAAGAGGAGGAGGATGAGGGGAGTGGGGATTAGAGCAGCGTCGTGGGAGACTCCACCAGCCACTGTGGGCTTTGAAGGTGGAGGAAGGCCACGAGCCACAATGGCAGGTGGCCTCTACGGGCTGGAGAAGTCAAGAGAAACAGCAACAGGAAACCAACACAGGAACATGGTCAAGGACGAGTTAGGAAACCAAACAACGATAGCCGGGCATGGTGGTGGGCGCGAGTAAACCAATGACTGAATTCAATCGCTTGAATCCGGGAGGCAGAAGTTGCAGTGAGCCAAGACCACACCACTACACTCCAGCCTGGGTGAAAAAGTGACACTCTGTCTCAAAAATCAATTAATTAATCAATTAATTAAAGAAACCAAACAAGGAGAAGATTGGCAACCCGGAGATCAGGAAGGGCAGGACGCTGATGCCACCGCCAGGCTCCATTCACATAGGGAGGGGTCGATGCTCCTCGAACCAGCACCAGGAGCCACCCTGTGGAAGCTGAGGCCATGGAGAAGGCACAGGCATGGCAGGAGAGGCTCCTAATCCCCACCAGGAACAGGGGGTGTGGACACTGGTGCCTGCCTTACTGATCAGTTCATTCCTCCTGCCAGGGACTCCAGTTTGTCCAAAAGAGATTGAACCAGGCTGCTAAGAGCCTGGACATGCAGCCTGCCGGGGTTCCTCTTCCACCCCCACATAGACAGCAGGAAACAGATTAGTGGGAAACAGATACAACAGCCTAAGGGATGAGGCTGAGCCCAGTAGGAAGGGCGTCCAAGGCTACTAGAGACAGACGGACAGAGAAGAGGGAGGGACACAGATGGAGGGACCTGCACCCGGGGATAAAAGACAGGGAGACACAGAGAGGGAGGAGACAGACAGACAGCCGGGAGGGGAACCCTCACTCATTCCAGGTGCCATGGATATGATGACAAAGGGAGACGCCTTCTAAACTCACAACCTCTCTTTCTAGGAGTGCACAGAAAACCTTCCCTCCTGGCCCTCCCAGGTCCCCTGGTGAAATCAGGGGAGACGGTCACCCTACGATGTTCGTCAGATACCGTGTTTGAGCACTTCTTTCTGCACAGTGAGGTGACCTTTGAGGAGCTCTTGCACCTTGTTGGAGAGCGCCATGGTGGGGGTTCCCAGGCCAACTATTCCATCCGTCCCACGACGTCTGCCCTTACAGGGACCTACAGATGCTACGGTTCTGTCACTCACTCCCCCTATGTGTTGTCAGCTCCCAGTGACCCCCTGGACATCGTGATCACAGGTGAGAGTGTCCGGACATTCTTCTCATTGTCAGTGGGACACAGAGTGAATGATCCAGGACTTGGAAGCCCCAGGTGGTCATGAGGAAGATGAGTGTGGGATTCTTATGGAGAGAGACTCACTTGGTGAAGTCTGTACCAACAGAGACAGAGAAACAGGAGACACAAGTACAGACCAGGTGTCATAACAGAGGACAGACACAGGGGCCATACAGGGAGGTAGAAAAGAGAGAAAGAGTTAAAGGGGACACCCAGATAGACAGACATGTCCCAGAGAGAGAGGCGTCCTTCCGTGCTGACTTTGCTCAGAGACTTGGCCCAGGTTAGAAACTTCACTTCTGTTTTAACTCCACAAAGCGTTTCTAC
>NW_022164948.1:0-1843 GCF_008728515.1 Papio anubis
AAGAAGGAGCCAGCCTGAAAGCAAACAGTTACTCTTCTGTAATTCTTCCACTAGTTTTGCATACTTGATGTAGGTAGATTCTATCTAGCTTGTTTATACAGCATAGAGACAAGCTTCAGCAAATGATTTTGATTAACTAATATGCGTTCTCCCAAACACGCAGCAAAGTAAGTTGTGGCACTGTTTCTTTTTTATTTATTTGTTTGTTTGTTTATAGAGATACAGTCTCATGATGTTGCCCAGGTCAGACTTGAACTCCTAGGCTTAAGTGGTTCTCCTGCCTCAGCCTCCCGAATAGCTGGGATTAGCGACATGGCCAACACCCAGCTTGGCACTATTTTTTAATAAGAAATTTTAGCAAGTTTATACCTCCTATTTAGCCTCTTCTTTAATGTAGAACATTGAGGATTTGCACAAGGAATATAGAAGAAATTATATTAATGTTATTTTGAAAAATAAAAAATAACATTTGTGCCTCTCACAAAGCTATGGGTTGGACTCTCAGTTTCATTAGTTCAACTACAGTTACATTCTCAACTTTGAATTTCTGGGTCTGGTCTTCTTCCAGAAGGAGTGCCTTCTGGAAAGACCTAGGAGCCTCTTCTGTCTCCCACCTTTCCCTGCAATCACCTCCTCCCTCTCTCTCAATTACTGTTCTCCCCAGTCCCCACTTACTCCGTACACCACACCTAGATTAGTGATCACTTAGGAGGCACCAACCTGGGTTAGAGCTTTATGAAGATCGTGACTGCATTTTTCTACTTCCTTATTTTCAGTGCCTTATTTTCAGTCAAGTATTTGTTGGATGAATCAATGCAGGCATGCAAGAAATACTATCCTAGTTCCAACTGTGTGTGGACCATTGCCAGGTGACTGGGTATCAACGCTGATCCTTGTCAGTGCTTTCGTGGAGTTGCTAGTTATCTCCAACACCTCTTCTCCCCTTCATCCATAGTAATAGAAATTTTAGCTGGGCACTCCCTAGCCTCCCTTGCAGCCTGGATATGACCATGAAACCAGATTACGGGCCATGGGAATGAGCAAAAGTGAGGCGTGTAATTGTATGCAATGACCGGCCTTAAAGGGTAAGGGGGTGCCCTTGCCCGCTTCCTGTGTGGGGGTGTGCATGGCGTGGTGAACCATGTGGGACTCCTTGAAGGAGGGCAACAATTTGGGGATAGAAAACCCCTGGCCTCAGATGACTCCACAGGCCAGACCTGTCCTGCCAGCATATCTTTGACATGAGCACATGAAACAGAAATAGCTTCTACCTTGTGTAAGCCACTGTTATTTGGGGTCTCTGTGACACACAGCTGAGCCCACATCCTGACTAACACAAGGCGTGCACCGCCCAAGGTGTGGCCACTCATCAGAAGTGAGGAGGCTTGCAGACATCTGTAGTCAGCCAGTGACAGCCGCTGGGGACTCACTGGGCCTACAACCCTCCCAGTAATATATGTAAAAAGTGACAACAGTCACTGCCTTAGACAGATCAAGACAAGATCCCTATACATTCATATGGTATGAATGTATAGAAAATAGAGGCCATCATTCTGGGGAATACTGTGACTGCATGAGCCTGACAAACTGGCTTGGTCGGGGCAAGGGACACAGACTGCAAATAACTTTGAAGTTAATGTTTTTAGTCTCCCCAAAGTGGGTTCTTATTTAGCTCACTTATTTCTGGCTCATTCTCTTATATTTTACCTATATCTGTCCTGTGCTAAAGAATCTCTTGATAAATGGTCACCCAGTGCCCTTCCTGATTAATGTTCTCCAAGAACATCATGTCCTTAATTCAACAGCCAAGGTCATCACTCCTCAAGATTCCTTTTTTTTTTTT
>NW_022164949.1:0-1843 GCF_008728515.1 Papio anubis
CTTAAGCTTTGTATTAGTTCACTTCCCCTTTCCCTTCCCTTCCCCCCCTTTTTTTTGAGGCGAAGTCTCGCTCTGTCACCAGGCTGGAGTGCAATGGTGCAATCTAAACTCACTGCAACCTCTGACTCCCTGGTTCAAATGATTCTCCTGCCTTAGCCTCCCAAGTAGCTGGGATTACAGGCACATGCCACCACACCCAGCTAATTTTTGTATTTTTAGTAGAGACAGGGTTTCGTGATGTTGGCCAGGATGGTCTAAATCTCCTGACCTCGTGGTCCACCCGCTTCAGCCTCCCAAAGTGCTAGATTACAGGCGTGAGCCACCGAGTCTGGCTTTCTTTTCTTCCTTTCTTTCCCTTCCTCCCTCCCTCCCTTCTTTTTATTCCTTTCTTCTCTTTCTTTCTTTCCCTCCCTCCCTTCCTTTCCTCCCTTTCTTCTATTTTTCCTGTTTCTTTTTCTTTTTTCCTTCCACCCTCTCCTTCCCTCCTTCCCTCCCTTCCTTCCTTCCTTCCCTCCCTCCTTCCCTCCCTCTCTCCTTCCCTCCCTCCCTCCCTCCCTGCTTCCCTCCTTCCTTCTCTTCTCTTTTCTCTCTTTCTCTTTCTTTCTTTTTCTCCCTCCCTCCCCTATCTATCTATCTGTCTATCATCTGTCTATCTTTCTTTCCACAGAGTTTCGCTCTTGTTGCCCAAGCTGGAGTGCAATGGCGCGATCTCAGCTCACTGCAACCTCCGCCTCCTGGGTTTAAGTGATTCTTCTGCCTCAGTCTCCTGAGTACCTGGGATTACAGTCATGTGCCACCACGCCCGGCTAATTTTTGTATTTTTAGTAGAGACGGGGTTTCACTGTGTTAGCCAGGATGGTCTCAATCTCCTGACCTTGTGATCTGCCTGCCCCGGCCTCCCAAAGTGCTGGGATTACAGGCATGAGCCACCACACCTGGCTCTTTTTCTTTTTTTCTCTCTTTCTTTCTCTCTTTCTTTCTTTCTTTCTTTCTTTCTCTCTTTCTCTCTCTTTCTCTCTCTCTTTCTTTCTTTCTCTCTCTCTCCCCCCTGTTCCCCTCCCGTCCCCTCCCACCTGCCCTTCTCTACCCTGCCCTCCTCTCCCCTCCCCTCCCCTCCCCTCCCCTCCCCTCTCCTCCCCTCCCCTCTCCCTTTCCCTTCCTTTCTCTTCCCTCCCTCCCCTTCCTTCCCTTCTCCCTCCCTCCCTCCCTCCCTCCCTCCCATCCTTCCTTCCATTGTCTGCCTACCTGCCTGCCTGTCTTACTCTGCCACCCAGGCTGGAGTGCAGTGGTATGATCATGCTCTCTACTGCCTCAAACTCCTGCGCTCCAGCAATCCTCCCACTTTAGCCTCCTGAGTAGCTGGGACTACAGATGTGTGCCATCACACCTAGCTAATTAAAAAAAATTTGAGTAGAGACATGGTCTTAGTTTGTTTCTCAGGCTGATTTCAAACTCCTGGTTTCAAGCAGTCCTCCCACCTTGAGCTTCCAAAGGGTTAGTGAACCACTGCACCCAGCCCTTGTATTCATTTTCTAGGGTTGCCATAGCAAAATACTACAGACTGGGAGGCTTCAGCAACAGAAATTTATTTTCTTATTTTTTAAATTTTTTATTGTTATACTTTTAAGTTCTAGGGTACATGTGCACAACATGTAGGTTTGTTAGATATGTATACATGTGTCACGTTGGTGTGCTGCACTCATCAACTTGTCATTTACATTAGGTATTTCTCCTAATGCTATCCCTCCCCCCTTCCCCCACCCCATGACAGGCCCCGATGTGTGATGTTCCCTTTCCTGTGTCCAAGTGTTCTCATAGTTCAATTCCCACCTATGAGTGAGAA